>NC_086317.1:136424892-136724892 GCF_036172605.1 Pelobates fuscus
ACTTAGAAGCAACACTCTCCAGAATATCTCCAACCACACACACTTAGAAGCAACACTCTCCAGAATATCTCCAACCACACACACTTAGAAGCAACACTCTCCAGAATATCTCCAACCACACACACTTAGAAGCAACACTCTCCAGAATATCTCCAACCACACACACTTAGAAGCAACACTCTCCAGAATATCTCCAACCACACACACTTAGAAGCAACACTCTCCAGAATATCTCCAACCACACACACTTAGAAGCAACACTCTCCAGAATATCTCCAACCACACACAATTAGAAGCAACACTCTCCAGAATATCTCCAACCACACACACTTAGAAGCAACACTCTCCAGAATATCTCCAACCACACACACTTAGAATCAACACTCTCCAGAATATCTCCAACCACACACACTTAGAAGCAACACTCTCCAGAATATCTCCAACCACACACACTTAGAAGCAACAATTAGATGAAGCAACCAAGCTATATTAGCCAAGCTAATGACAACAACCCTTATATACTCCTAAAATCACCACCCACTAGGAATGTTTAACACCTGGGTAGGCCTCTGCTTATTTGCAAACAATAGCTAATTTAAACAGCAATCAATAGCAAGTAGCTAACTAACCAAATCAAATGCCTTATAATTACCAACAGGAAATCAAACCTTGTGCAATCAGTAACCTTTTCCTACAGATTAATCTTACCTGTAACAGTAAAAAAGAAAACTCTTAGCACAAATCTTGGCCAGTTGAAGCTTCTGTAAAACTCTCCAGAATATCTCCAACCAAGTGTAGTGGTAATAAGCGTTTTTTCTGCCTTTTTGACACACAAAGTGAGTTTGCACAATATATTTTGTCCTACCGTGTGCTACCACTGTATAATACTTCATATGTTGCTCAGCTATGTGGTCTGAGTACAGCAATACCCCCGTATGTACCTTTGCCACGTATATGTGGATGTTGAAGGGGCACATTTGAGACGCAGCCATTCAGTTTTTTTCTAACTTTGAAGTTTTACGCTGTGTCCATGTTCCAATTTGGAGTAGTTTAGATGGTTGGTTATTGAAACTTCCCCACAAACACATATTATTTAAGAATACACCATGGGGTAATTCAAAAGGCAAATGAACCTTAGCGTGGGATCATTTTTTCTCTAGTTTGTTCCAGGTGTAGTGGTAATGAGCATTTTTAAATGAATTTTTTATAACTTTTTAAACTTTAACTTTTTAAAACTATTTTTAAAACTTTTTTTGCTTATTATTTTTTTTAAACTTTCCTAAACTTTCTTAAAACTTTTTTTTTTACAGATTTAACATTTTTCTAAGCTTTTTTTTTTTACCGTTAACCCCTAACTAGCAGTAAGCAGCACTAACAGTAAATTCCCCATTTTCCCATAACTCCCACCCACCCCAGCTAGCAAAATATTTAATTATACAATATTTAAATTAGTTAATTAAATAAATTGAACCCCTGCGGGTTAAAAAAATAAATAAAAGTTAATCATCAGGGGTTAAAAAAAATTAGATCACTGTATAATACTGTGATCAACTGGCAGGGAAGGGGTTAATTTTTATTTGGACTGGGTAAAGGGGGGTGTTTTTTTTATGTTTTACTTAAACGTTATTAAAACTTTTTTGAACTTAATTTTTAACTTTTTAAAGCTTATTTTAAAACTTTTTTTAACGTTAACCCCTAGTTAGCCTAACACCAAATCCCCCAATTCCCCACTAACTTCCACCCTCCCCAGCTAGCTAAATATATAATTTTAAAATAAATGAATTAATAAAATAAATTTAACCCGTGAGGGTTAAAAAAAAAATATTAACCCTCATGGGTTAAAAAAAATCAGATCATAGTAGAATGCAATCCCTGCCAATTGATCACTGTAGTCAGTGATCAATTGGGAGGGAAGGGGTTAATTTTTTATTAAAATGGGGTAAAGCAGGGTGGGATTTTAATTAAACTTTATTTATTTTTTTACACAGGGGGCAGGATCAGCACAGTGAACCCGGAAGTGCAGGGAGGCGGAAGGTGAGTATACTAAGCACATGTGCTCGCTCTGACATCCTGTCAGAGCGAACACATGTGCTGGGACAGCCCGATCGGGTGCTCCCGGTCTACCTCTAATACAGAGGCAGACCAGAGCATCATTAACCCCGCGATCGCCGCGATTGCAGTGATCTGGGGTTAATTTTGCCGCGTGATGGACGAGGTCTGTCACTCGTCATTAAGGGTTTCCCCTGAGTGACGGACCTTGTCCTTAAGGGGTTAAAGAGACAATTCAGTCACCAAAACAATATTAGCTTAATGAGTGTATAGATCATGCTCGTGCAGTCTCACTACTCATTTGTCTGCCATTTAGGAGATAAATTACTTTGTTTATACAGTCCTAGGCACACCTCCCTGCATGTGACGTACACAGTCTTCCTAAACACCTCCTGTAAAGAGTCATTTAATGTTTACACTTATACGTTTTTGAAAATTCTGTTTAATTTGGAATGTATTATCTCCTGCACTGTTAGTAGCTTGCTAGACCATGCAGGAGCCTCCCGTGTGTAATTAAAGTTACATTTACAGAGCAGGAGATAAAAACTTTTAACCCCTTAAGGACAGAGCTTCAGAAGCTTGTCTTTCACTTAATGACAACGGCATTTTTTGCATTTTTTGCTATTTGCGTTCAACTGCAATTTGCATTTTACTAATTTATTGCACCGACACATATTATATACCGTTTTTTAAAGGACAGAAAGGGCTTTAATTTGATGTAACACATATATATATAAATGCTTATTTATTATAAAAAAAATACAGAAATATGCAAAAAAATGAATTTTTGTGTGTTTTTTTTACAGTTTTTGCAATAATAATGTGTACATAATTAGTGCAGGTTAAGGAAAGTAATTAAAAATAAATTAATTTAGTTGTTCTGAATTACAGAATATATAATGTGTCTGGGATTTTAAGTTTTTTTTGGTAGTTACAGGTCACAAAGCACAAGGAGTAAAATAAACTTTTTATGTGGAGCGATTTTAGAATTTGGTATGTTTGTCTTGTAAGCCTAATAGCCATAAAAGAAAACAAAATTGCCACACAAAAGTATATATTTATATAAAGTAGACACCACAGGCTATTTACCTAAGGTTGTTTTGACACTTTCTACGTAGCCATTTTACCGCCAACCTCTGCTAAATATTGGAGTAAAATTGTGTTTTTTGGGGGTTTTCGCACACAAACTTATAACAAAGAACTTCTCATGTGTATTTTGTAAAGTTGGTGTGTGCTATTCCTGTACAAAGTTTTATTATGTGTTCAGTTACTTCTGCTGAGTACAACGGTACCCCCATTGTATGTCTTTGTCACTATTTCGTGAAGCTACAGTGCCATATAGGAGACCTGTCCTTTTCAGTATTCACAGTAGAATTTTGAGAGACGGATTTAATGAGCCTATGCTTCCATTTGGGGTATTATAGTAGTTTGACTGTTCAAAAAAACCCCACAAAGGCCTACCATTTGTAAAAGTAGACACTCCAGGGTATCTCATAAGGTGCATATTGTGCCTTAACATGCCCCCATTTTTTTACCATTACATGCCAAAGTATGTGGTAAAAAATAATTTTGTGCATATTTTACATACGGATTGCATTTTTGCTGGGCATTTTGTATATTTCATGTGTGCCACTAAGTTCAAACCCCCCAAATTATGCTCAGCTAAGTCTTCTGAGTAAAAGGACACCCCCATTGTATGTCTATGGCACTATTTCGTGAAGCTACAGTGCCATACAGGAGACCTGTCCTTTTCAGTATTCACAGTAGAATTTTGAGAGACGGATTTAATGAGCCTATGCTTCCATTTGGGGTATTATAACAGTTTGACTGTTCAAAACACCCCACAAAGGCCTACCATTTGTAAAAGAAGACACTCCAGGGTATCTCATAAGGTGCATATTGTGCCTTAACATGCCCCCATTTTTTTACCATTACATGCCAAAGTATGTGGTAAAAAATAATTTTGTGCATTTTTTACATACGGATTGCATTTTTGCTGGGCATTTTGTATATTTCATGTGTGCCACTAAGTTCAAACCCCCCAAATTATGCTCAGCTAAGTCTTCTGAGTAAAAGGACACCCCCATTGTATGTCTATGGCACTATTTTGTGAAGCTACAGTGCCATATAGGAGACCAAGCCATATCAGTTTTGACCGAACTTTGAATTTTGATGCCGGGCCTATGTGCAATTTCCAAGCATCTTTGCAGATTTTAAATTCAAACTACCCCACAAAGGCCTACCATTTCTTAAAGTAGACACCCCAGGGTATTTCAAAAGGCATATTTTGAACCTTAGCGTGGGATCATTTTTCCGCTAGCGTGTACCAGGTGTAGTGGTTATAAGCGTTTTTTTCTGCCTTTTTGACACACAAAGTGAGTTTGCACAGTATATTTTGCAAACCATATGTGTACTACCACTGTATAATACTTCATATTTTGCTCAGCTATGTCTGCTGAGTACAAAAATACCCCCGTATGTACCTTTGCCAGGTATATGTTGACATCGGAGGGGCACATTTGGGACACAGCCATTCCATTTTTTTTCAAATTTTGAATTTTTACGCTGTGCCCATGTCCCATTTTAGAGTATTTTACCAGGCTATATAATCCAAATACCCCATAAAGCCATACCATTTCTTAAAGAAGACATCCCAGGGTATTTCAAAAGGCATATTTTGAACCTTAGCGTGGGATAATTTTTCCGCTAGCTTGTACCAGGTGTAGTGGTAATAAGCGTTTTTTCTGCCTTTTTGACACACAAAGTGAGTTTGCACAGTATATTTTGCAAACCTTATGTGTACTACCACTGTATAATACTTCATATGTTGCTCAGCTATGTCTGCTGAGTACAAAAATACCCCCGTATGTACCTTTGCCAGGTATATGTGGACATAGGAGGGGCACATTTGGGACACAGCCATTCCATTTTTTTTCAAACTTTAAATTTTTACGCTGTGCCCATGTCCCATTTTAGAGTATTTTACCAGGCTATATAAACCAAATACCCCATAAAGCCATACCATTTCTTAAAGAAGACATCCCAGGGTATTTCAAAAGGCATATTTTGAACCTTAGCGTGGGATCATTTTTCCGCTAGCTTGTACCAGGTGTAGTGGTAATGAGCGTTATTAAATGTATTTTTTTACTTTTTAAAACTTTTTTTACTTTTTAAAACTATTTTTTAAACTTTTGTTTTGATTATTCATTTTTTTAAAGTTTCCTAAACTTTCGTAAAACTTTTTTTTACCGATTTAACATTTTTCTAAGCTTTTTTTTACGTTAACCCCTAACTAGCAGTAAGCAGCACTAACAGTAAATTCCCCATTTTCCCATAACTCCCACCCACCCCAGCTAGCAAAATATTTAATTATACAATATTTAAATTAGTTAATTAAATAAATTTAACCCCTGAGGGTTAAAAAATAAATAAAAGTTAATCGTCAGGGGTTAAAAAAAAAAAATTAGAACAGTATAATACTGTGATCTGTATTTTGATCACTGTAGGCAGTGATCGACTGGCAGGGAAGGGGTTAATTTTTATTTGGACTG
Organism: Pelobates fuscus; assembly: GCF_036172605.1. Lineage (NCBI taxonomy): Eukaryota > Metazoa > Chordata > Amphibia > Anura > Pelobatidae > Pelobates > Pelobates fuscus. The sequence continues at coordinate 136,430,493 of NC_086317.1, forward strand.
GGTAAAGGGTTTATTTTTTTAAATTTTTTACTTAAATGTTATTAAAACTTTTTTTTTAACTTAATTTTTTAACTTTTTAAAGCTTATTTTTAAACTTTTTTTAACGTTAACCCCTAGTTAGCGTAATACTAAATCCCCCAATTCCCCACTAACTTCCACCCTCCCCAGCTAGCTAAATTTATAATTTTAAAATATTTAAATTAATTAATAAAATAAATTGAACCCCTGAGGGTTAAAAAAAAAAAGAATTAACCCTCAGGGGTTAAAAAAAAAATCAGATCTTAATAAAATGTAATCCCTGCCAATTGATCACTGTAGTCAGTGATCAATTGGCAGGGAAGGGGTTAATTTTTTATTAAAATGGGTAAAGGGGGGTAAAGGGGGGTGGGATTTTAATTTTACTATGTTTTCTTTCCACCAGGTGGCAGGATCACTGAAGATCCGTCTCCCTGCACTTCACACAGAACCAGGAAGTGCAGGGAGGCGGAGGTGAGTATAGAGAGCACATGTGCCCGCTCTGGCATGCTGTCAGAGCGGGCACATGTACTCTGACAGCCCGATCCGGTGCTCCCGGTTTGCCTCTAATGCAGAGGCAGACCGGAGCACCATTAACCCCGCGATCGCCGCGATTGCGGCGATCTGGGGTTAATTTTAACGGGTGACGGACGAGGTCCGTCACTCGTCATTAACGCATTCCCCTGAGTGACGGACCTCGTCCGTCACTCGTCGTTAAGGGGTTAAAGTAAGTTGCAGCTGATTGAAAATAATCCATTTTGTTTTCATGCAGGCTGTGTCAGTCACAGCCAGGGGAGGTGTGGCTAGGGCTGTATAAACAGAAACAAAGTGATTTAACTCCTAAATTGCAAAGAATTGAGCAGCGAAACTTTAGAGAAATGATCTATAGACAAAACTTGCTTCATTGAGCTAAAGTTGCTTTGGTAACTATAGTGTCTGCATCACACCCCTTCTTTTGTGGGCAGTGGAAGGTATGAGTAATCTAAACAAAAACAGCAGCCCTACAATGTAGATAGATAGATAGACAGACAGACAAACAATGGGTTGAGTTACAGATAACATTAACCCCTTAAGGACAGATGACGGATATATTCCGTCAGGATTCCCTTTTATTCTAGAAGTTGTGTCCTTAAGGGGTTAAATAAAAAAACCTTAGGAATTATACACTAGACAACAATAACATTTTAAAAGTCAGTAAGGTACTGTCATGCATAGAAAGGAATAATCGTTCATGTGCCAAAAAATACTGACTTTATGAACCAATAGTAAGACGCCATCTTGAATATGCAGCAGTGGAATTTTAGACACCAGTTTTAAGAGTATATTGGAAAACGTGCAGGTATAGACTACGAAATGAATGAGCGGACTAGACGATTTTAGTTTTGAGGAAAGGCTAGATAAGTTGCATTGTCTTTCTTTTGAAAAAGGCATCTCAGAGTTAATATAATAGCATTCTAAAAATATCTACAGGATCCGTACAAACCACAAACAAGAACATACAACACACAAGATGTCATCCATCGAGACTACTGTAAATGAAAGGTGTTTTCACTTACAGCAGAGAAAATATTTATTTAAAGTAAAAACAACGAACATGGATTTATCTGTACAAAGAGTATGCTTTTACAGATTTTGTAGAGATTTTTTTTTTTTTTTAAATATTTGAGGATATCATTTACATAAGCAAAAACTGCTTTTTGATCCAAAGGGGAATATAAATGCCTTTATGGAGTCAATATTTTTTTTCCTTACAGGCAAGTATAACCACAAAGGCAAGTATAGCGATCGTTCATGACACGTTAGCGATGCGCGACACACATTCCAGTTTTGGAACATGCCTACATACCACAAAGAACACGTAAAGATGCCTTGCACCTGCTAGTGCTGACAAACAAAGCGTAGAGAGGCCCCTTTGTGGAAATTACCAAGAGCAGAATTATGTCTTTCGATTTTAAGTGTCAGTCTGCTATTGATAGTAAATGAGGAGTCCCTTGAGTTAAGTGGATCTATCATATCATATGGTCCTGTCTTTACCTCGTTTACTAAAATAATGTTGCCTTTTCAAATAAATGTGTCTATTGTAAACTAGTGAGATTTGACTCAGGGTATCATTGCTTTTTAGTGAGTGTAATGGCTAACTAGTAGTCCCTGCTTAAGTTGGAGAATTTCATGGATTTGCAAGATGTTTCTGCAGATAAAAGAAATGTGTTAGTAACGCAGGATCTGTGTGTTCATGGATATTACTTGCTGTGTATGAGTCTGCACAGGTCTGTATCAGCACCTTCCTGCACTAATGTCTTCTAATGACACTAACATGAAAAATGCAAATAATGTAAAGGGAAAAATGCTGTAATTTGAAGTGAAATAAAAATAAAAGAATATTAACTGTTTAGGGAACTATTACACGCAATGCCCACACTACCAATCAGTTGCCCTATCTCAGCATGTAAATATATATATATATATATATCACACTCAAATCTGTTATCTGATTACAGTAGATTTCTCTACGTTCTAGATCAACGTTTGGATTTATTTCCTGTTAGTTAATTCTGTTTAGATATTGCTGGATTGCTCTGCAACGCTTGATAATTTTGTATTGCTTGGGTTAAATGTTTCATTTAAAAATATTATCCTCTTGGCTGTCTCTGCCTCCAAATGTTTCCTTGCAGCCACGTGAGCAAGGAAGCGGCAGATGCTAAGCCTCATCTGTCAGACCATTCTAACGCCCCAGGATAATGTTGATTTTATCACTGTGCAGTCAGTGTGTGTAAGAGTTTTTATGGATCGTTAACAACTGCAGTGCTAGTTCCAGTGTGTTAGTGGAGTCCCAAAGGGGCCAGCAATGCACTGAAGGTGTATAATTCACTTTATCTGTAGTCAATTGTGCATTTCTACATATGTAGATTGAATCTATCTATCTATCTACCTACCTATCTATCTATCTATCACCAAACAGCTACACCAAATGGACAAAAGTATTAGGACACACCTCTTAATTATTGAATTCACGTGTTTTAATCAGACCCATTGTCACAGGTGTTTACAATCAAGCACCTTGCCATGCAGTCTGCATTTACAAGCATTTGTAAAAAAAAAAAGTGTCGCTCAGTGAATTCAAGCGTGGTGCTGTGATAGGATGCCACCTTTGTGATAAGTCAGTTTGTGAAATTAACCCCTTAAGGACCGGCCTGTTTTTGCGATGTTTGTACGTTAAGGACCAGAGCAGTTTTAACACTTTTGTGGTGTTTGTGTTTAGCTGTAATTTTCCGCTTTCTCATTTATGGTTCCCATACAAGTTATATTTTTTTTTTTTTCAGGACAAGAAGGGCTTTCTTTACATACCATTATTTGTATTATGTCATATATTGTATTTAAAAAAAATAATAAAATATGGTGAAACATTAAAAAAAAAACATGTTTTTGGACTTTTACTTGAAAAATCTTTTACTTATCTACAAAAGCTAATGAAAAAAACTGCTAAATAGATTCAAAATGTTGTCCCGAGTTTGAAAACACCCAGTGTTCACCTGCTTTATTGCTTTTTTTTGCAAGTTATAGGCCTATAAATACAAGTAGGAAATTGCTGTTTCAATATATGTATATTTTAAATGTATCAATAGTGACATTGTAACACCGTTATCTGTTATAAATCCCCGAAACACACCTAACATGTACATATTTTTTTAAAGTAGACAACCCAGGGTATTCAAAATGGGGTATGTCCAGTCTTTTTTAGTAGCCACCTAGTCACAAGCACTGGCCAAAGTTAGCATTTATATTTGTTTGTGTGTTAAAAATGCAAAAAACGCTAACTTTGGCCGGTGTTTGTGACTAAGTGGCTACTAAAAAAGGCTGAACATACCCCATTTGCAATACCTTGGGTTGTCTTCTTTTGCAAATGGTATGCCATCATGGGGCTAATTCTCATTCCTTGGCTACCATACGCTCTCAAAGGCAACCTAACCAATCTGACAAATTTCAATAAAAAAAAAAAAAGTAAAATCAAGCCTTATATTTGACCCTGTAACTTTCACAAACACTATATAACCTCTACATGTTGGGTACTGTTATACTCAGGAGACTTCGCTGAACACAAATATTAGTGTATCAGAACAGTAAAATGTATCACAGCAATAATATCCTCAGTGAAAGTGCTGTTTGTGTGTGAAAAATGCAAAAAACTTCACTTTCACTGACAATATCATCGCTGTGATATGTTTTACTGTTTTGAAACACTAATATTTGTGTTCAGCGAAGTCTCCCGAGTAAAACAGTACCCCCCATGTACAGATTTTGGGTGTCATAGAAAGTTACAGGGTTAAACACAGTGCTTGCAAATTAAATTATCTGGACTTTCGGCCTGGGTTGGCAGGCAGGTCCCTCAAATTGCAATCATTAAAATCACTTAATTAGGTAAAAATATTACATAAATGCGCACGTAGAATTTTAATATATATACATATTTATATATTTGAGGTCTACGTGTATATTTATGAAATTATTTATGTAATTATGCATATGGACATATGTATATTTCGTATTATTTTTATTTATTTATTTATACATTACATTCCAAGTGTATTTTGATATAAATATATATATATATATATCAATATCAAAATACTGTTAGAATAAAATTGCATATATATATATATATTTTTTTTTAATTATTAAAAAATATTTTTATTTTTTGTTATTTATTTTTATTAACATATTATTTGTATTTTATAATATTATATATATACCATATATATAGTAATTATTCATGTGTTATTTAAATATAAGTGTATTTTTATATTAATATACGTATATATAAATATAAAAATACACTTAGTATGACATTATATATATGATACATATACATATATTATATATAGATATAATACATGTATATACATCATATATATATATATATATATATTTACATATTATTCTTTTTTTTACACTGATTGCTTTATTTTGTAACTTTATTTTTTATTTTCCACTTGCAGGGAGACTGCCTGTCAGCACAGACAGTCCCCCTGGAGGCAGACACATGGACACCTATTGCGGTCATGTGATCGAGTGATCACATGGCCGTGGGGTCTTGATCTGACGAGGGGAGACTGCCCGGGCAGAAAGGCAGTCCCCCTGGACCGGGAGGAGCGCTGATCGCCGCCGTGGGACCGACGGCGATCAGGTAAGTAGCCCCAGACCGTTATGACGGTTCAGGACCGTCAGCGGTCCAAACGCACGTTTTACCGCTGACGGTCCTGAACCGTCAGCGGTCCTGAAGGGGTTAATCTCTGTTAGATATTCCAAAGTCATCTATAAGTGGTATTATTGGTGGAGGAGTTTAGGATTAGCAGAAAAATCAGCAATGAAGCAGAAGACAATGTAAAGACACAAAGTGGGGTCACTTATTGCTGAGGCGCATAATGCTTAAAAGTCACTAACACTTAGCTGATTCAGCTGAAGAGTTCCAAACTTCTACTGGCATTAATATCAGCACATAAACTGTGCTGTGGGAGCTTCATGGAATGAGGTTCCATGGTCAAGCAGCTGCATGCAAGCCTCACACCACCAAGTACTATGCTAAGCATTGGATAGAATGGTGAAAAGGACTCTGGAGCAGTGGAAACGTGTTCTGTGGAGTGACGAATCACACTTCTCTGTTTGTAAGTCTGATGGTCAAGTATGGGTTTGGTGGATACCAGTATTACTTGATTAAGGCAGAGGGGTGTGAACGAGGCACCCTACTTACTGATTTTTAAACTGGTAGGTGTCTTGTCCTGTAGTTTCTGTTCTTTACATGATATTGCAATCAGACCTTACAACAAGCCATGCCTGACTACAGGATGCATGTTTAAATCAGTATAGGGTTGGTTACTAAAATCTGGTGGATCCTAATTAATCTCTGTCAGCTCCTTAAAGCGTTTCTCTAGCCCTTTTTGACTTCTGTTGTTTTTTTCTTTACAAATAATGCTCTATTGGCCATTAATCTTTAGCCCACCCTCCTCCTTCAAATGCTACAAAAAGTAATAAAATAAGTCTCTTTACTTAGCTTAAATCCAGCGCATACAGAAGCCTTTGATTGGACCATTTTTAACCAGCTCAGAGCATATGCTCAGAGCCGACAAAGGGTAGGAGAAAAGGAGGGAGGGCGGGAGAAGAAAAACAATAGTGGAGGGAGCACTGCAGAGGGAGGGGAGACCCAACCTACCAGTACACCCATCACCACAGGTGACAACAGTCGTAATTCTTGCTCAGAATTTACTTTTGGCAGTCCAGAACAGAGTCCTAGCTGCCAAAGTTACATATGCCGGTGGTGTAACTAGCCCCCCAGTGCACAATTTCAAATATCCTGGATGTGCAGCATTTCAAGCAGAAGCATTGCACATCCAGACTCTAAAAGCAGAAGCAGTCATGGTAGTAGGAGTAACCGTTTAACATGCACTCATACTGGGGCTTTTTAATAGGAGGTATGATAAGGATCCAGTTTTCAGCTGCAAACCAGTAGAAAAAAGGGAATGATATGAAAAGATGGAGGGAGATTGGAAAAGGAAATGGAAATAACGATTGGAATCGCTATTGAATAACTATGTGAAAATCTTGTCTCTCATAATACAGCCAATGTAAGGGTGCAAGTGGATTACAGAGTGAACCTATACAACTAGACATAAGACTGGTCCCACCCATAAGCGTAGTCCAGAGTCGAAATGTCGGCAAGGTCTCTCTGCATGAGAGATACAGCAATCCCAGGAAATCATTTCAACATTCTTTGAGCCTGGTCAGTGAGATGTAGCTGATACCCCTCTAGGCACTGTGAGATCCACGTCTAGATATATGTATAATTTCATTCTTAGTGTATTTTAATATCAATCTATATATATATGTGTATATATATATTTATTTATTTTTGCTCTTGTTTAGTATTTATGTGAGTGTCACTTGTTTGTAATGCCCACATGTGCATGCATCACTATACGTAGTGGTATTGTGGTACTAGCTCTCATTATATTGTAGATCAATGATCCTCTATTTAGATCTTTTGGCACACTTTAATGGTACACAGTTTGCCTGCACATTGTTTGTTATTTACACTCTTAGTCTTGCGAGAAGTCTGTAATCGCAAATAGTATGATCTAGGCACTTTTCCTTTTCGTTTAGTTTCCTTCTCCATGTAAATGCGTTGCACCAGCGGTGAGGTAATTGTTATTGTTTTCACATCACAGCAACCACGCAGGTCGCATCACACCATGGCACATCATCACGTTTACATACAAGTACCATGTGTCCCACATGTGCACTTCTGAGGGTAATTCTCACTGCAGGACTGCCATACGTGGCTCAAAGGCAACATAGTCAGTCTGGCAAATTTAAGTGTGTAAAAATTAAAATGGGCAAGCCTTATATTTGACCCTGTAACTTTCCAAAACAACATTAAAAGCTGGACATGAGGGGGGTACTGTTGTGCTCATGAGACACTGCTGAACACAAATATGTACAGTAAACTGTATAATGCTGATGAAATCATCGGTGAAAAGGCAGTTGTTTTGTGAAAAATGCAAAAAGCAATATGAATGCTTACTTTGGCCAGGGCTTGTGACTAGTGATGTCGCGAACATAAAATTTTCGGTTCGCGAACGGTGGACGCGAACGTCCGCAAATGTTCGCGAACCGGCGAACCGTGCGAACCGCCATAGCCTTCAATAGGCAGGCGAATTTTAAAACCCACAATAGTGGTTGAAGGGGGGGGGAGGAGACCTACTCTCCTCCCCCCCCCCGGCCCCCACCCCTGGGTTCGAGTGGGGGCCATAATGATAATGAGGGGGGGGGGGGACCTACTGTCCTCCGCCCCCCGGCCCCCACCCCTGTGCAGCGGGTGGGGGCCATAATGATAATGAGGGGGGGGCTACTGTCCCCCCCCCGGCCCCCACCCCTGGGCGGCGGGTGGGAGCCATAAAGATAATGAGGGGGGACATACTGTCCTCCCCCTCTCCGGCCCCCACCCCTGTGCGGCGGGTGGGGGCCCTAAAATTAACAATAGGGGGGGGACCTATTGTCCCCCCCCGGCCCCCACCCCTGAGCGGTGGGTGGGGGCCCTAGAATAAACAATAAGGGGGGGGACCTATTGTACCCCCCGGCCCCCACCCCTGAGCGGTGGGTGGGGGCCCTAAAATTAACAATAGGGGGGACCTATTGTCCCACCCCGGCCCCCACCCCTGAGCGGAGGGTGGGGGCCCTAAAATTAACAATAAGGGGGGACCTATTGTCCCCCCCCGGCCCCCACCCCTGAGCGGTGGGTGGGGGCCCTAAAATTAACAATAAGGGGGGACCTATTGTCCCCCCCGGCCCCCACCCCTGAGCGGTGGGTGGGGGCCCTAAAATTAACAATAGGGGGGGACCTATTGTCCCCCCCCGGCCCCCACCCCTGAGCGGTGGGTGGGGGCCCTATTGTGGGGGGCCTAAATACAAAGGGAGGGTAGGGGTGCCCTTGTTAACCCTCCCCCCCCCCCAAAAAAAATGATCTACCTACCTACCCCCCTCACCCTAAAAATAATGAGGGGGGGGACCTTTAACTAAAACCCTGTAAAAAAATAGATACAAACAACTTACCATTTGATGTTTTCTTTCTTCTACAATCTTCTTTTTTCAGCCCCAAAAAAGGCCCCAAAAAAAACCATAATAACCGACGCAATAAAAAAAAAAAAAAAAAAAACGACCGCACAAAAAAATAATCCATCTTCACCCATGGAGGGCTCCGCGCAGACTGAGCTCTGCAGGGCGGGGGAAGGCTTATAAAGCCTTGCCACGCCCTGCAATTAGGCTAAGAACACTCTGATTGGCTGGTTTAAGACAATCAGAGTGCTCTTTGTCATTTTACACAGTGTGGGAAAATTCCAAAGAACTTTCCCACGCGTGTAAAATTACACAGAGCACTGTTATTGGATGGCTTGAAATCCATCCAATCACAGTGCTCTGTGTCATTTTACACAGCGTGGGAAAATTGATCTTTCCCACGCTGTGTAAAATGACACAGAGCACTGTGATTGGATGGCTTGAAATCCATCCAATCACAGTGCTCTGTGTCATTTTACACGCGTGGGAAAGTTCTTTGGAGTTTTCCCACGCTGTGTAAAATGACAAAGAGCACTCTGATTGGCTTAAACCAGCCAATCAGAGTGTTCTTAGCCTAATTGCAGGGCGTGGCAAGGTTTTATAAGCCTTCCCCCGCCCTGCAGAGCTCAGTCTGCGCGGAGCCCTCCATGGGTGAAGATGGATTATTTTTTTGTGCGGTCGTTTTTTTTTGGTTTTTTTTTTTTAATTGCGTTGGTTATTATGTTTTTTTTTTGGCCTTTTTTGGGGCTGAAAAAAGAAGATTGTAGAAGAAAGAAAACATCAAATGGTAAGTTGTTTTTATCTATTTTTTTTACAGGGTTTTAGTTAAAGGTCCCCCCCTCATTATTTTTAGGGTGAGGGGGGTAGGTAGGTAGATCATTTTTTTTTGGGGGGGGAAGGGTTAACAAGGGCACCCCCCCCTTTGTATTTAGGGCCTCCACCCACCGCTCAGGGGTGGGGGCTGGGGGGGGACAATAGGTCCCCCCCTTATTGTTAATTTTAGGGCCCCCACCCACCGCTCAGGGGTGGGGGCCGGGGGGGGACAATAGGTCCCCCCCTTATTGTTAATTTTAGGGCCCCCACCCGCCGCTCAGGGGTGGGGGCCGGGGGGGACAATAGGTCCCCCCTAATTGTTATTTTTAGGGCCCCCACCCGCCGCTCAGGGGTGGGGGCCAGGGGGGGACAATAGGTCCCCCTCTTATTGTGATTTTTAGGACCCCCCCCTTTTTTTTTTTTAACAGTGAGCAGCCACAGGCTGCTCACTGTTTAAAAGACATGCCCCTACTCGCGGTATTGCGAGTAGGGGCACAATTTACTAATACTAAGTAATTTTTACTTAGTATTAGTAAATTAATAGGGGGCGGACCGAACATCGCATATGTTCCCCGCCGTGGCGAACGCGAACACGCTAAGTTCGCCTGGAACTATTCGCCAGTGAACAGTTCGGTACATCACTACTTGTGACTAAGTGACTATTAAAAAGACTGGACATACCCCATTTTGAGTACCCGAGATTTACTTTTGCAAATGGTATGCCATGCTGGGGTTAATTTTCATTCCTGCATATGGTCCCAAAGGTAACAGAGGCCCAGCAAACCAATCTGGCAATTTTGAATGTGTAAAAACTAAAAAGGGGAAAGCCCTATATTTGACCCTGTAACTCTACAAATAGCCATAAAACATTTACATGGGTGGTGCTGTTGTACTCCTAAGACATTGCTAAACACAAATATGTGTATTTTATTGCAGAAAAAGCAAACAGTATCATGACATTCGCAGGACTAAGAAAATAACAATGTCTTAATTTCTCACACTTTTTTTGATTGTATTCATATTAAATTTATTTATATATATATATATATATATATATATATATATATATATATATATATATATAAATTCTTTATTTTGTACGGGTGATACGATACAAATGAGCAAAACAAAAGACACATATGATGAGCAGCTAAATTGTACATGAATAGACAGCGTGTAGTTGAAAAGTAACCCTTTTTATATGTTTATACATCTAGGATTCAGCTAAGACATCATAGAAGTGAGGAACTGTTAAAACAAACTTTGTTGACAAGGTCCATCTGACTATCAACTATGGTATGGAATGAGAGTGTCTATACAGGTGTAGAGTAGCATTCCTATTGGAATGACTGAAAACCCCTAACCTATGGGGCAATAGGGGTTGGGGGGCATGAAACATAGCTATCTTGTACATTTATGTCTGCTTGCTGGTAAAGTGGTATCAACAGCGACACCTTTTCACTAACATTAAAGCTATATTCAGCAAGGTATAGCATTCACCCCAGAGGCAGTAGAACCAAACTTAAGGCATAAAAGATGAAGGAAGCAAAACAAAAGAATTGGTAAAACAAAATAAAAAATCAAGAACACTTTCAGGTCACGGAGTCACTGGCTCCCCCAGGCACGAAAGGGTTTATTCTGGAAACATCCCAGCTATGACTTGTGCCTGGTGTGTTGCCTGGATCCTGCAGGCCTAACACTTGAAGAAATGCTGTTACTTCTGAGGGCAATGAAGCTTTGAAAGTCTTTTCATTTTGGGTGTCTGTGAGAGCTCTGGGGTAGGACCACAGGTAAGAGAGTCCAGCATTCTGGAGCATTTTCGTTTTTCGATTTTCTCCACAAAAAGTCTGCTTAAGTCCTGAAAGTACGTGAGGGTTTTCAATTCAAATTGTAGTTGAGTCTTCCCCTTCAGGGCACTGAGGAATCATTGTTTGTTGGCAAGGTTCTAGCAACACAGTATAATGTTGCGTGGGGCCTTACTTGGAGCCTGTGAGGATTTGGCTATGCAGTGTACGCCATTGAAGGCAAATTGTTATGCAAGTTTTGCAAGTAGGACAGAGGACACCAGGCGTCTGACAAAGTGGGGAAGTTCCTCGGGTGGGCGTGAGACCACTACTCTGTGGATCTTGATATTTCTGTTCCATTCTGTCTTTCATCTTGGCTAACCGGATATCTTGGTTTGAGTGTCTGGATTGAAGTTTTTGTACTGTCTAACTTAGGGAAGTCAGTCCATACTTGAAATCAAGGAGATCTTTCTCAGTTGCTTGAGCCCTGTTTGTTACTACTTGCTCCTCTGTTTGTACAATCCTATCTCTGCCGAGAACATTTGTTTGATATGTACGAGCAAGTTATATATATCCTGCTTGGTAGACGGTGCTCTGCCGCAAACTATTGCTGGTGCTTCCGACATTGAGAGCATTGCCGTGGGCGAGTCGCTTTTGGGTTTAGGGCTCGGTGGTGTTGCCCATCTGGTTCTGGGTGGCAGCATTTGGCTGATGTCTTGGAGAATTGGGTCGGTTTCTGTGATTTGCAGTTCATTTCTGCCACTGCAGGAGCTTAACTGTGGTATTCAGGAGGTAAAGAAACTTCTAGGCCTGCTCCAAGCCAGTAATTGTTGTTATGCAGTCACATTACGCTCGCTGGGAAAAGGAAGGGCATCCTCTGGTTCCTTGTCACCTTCCCAACATGTTGGAGGTAATTGCTCCCTTTTTCTCCTGAACAAAATGATATATAATACGTGTGGGTACACCTAATATGGAAGAGGTAAATTATGGTTGAACAGACATATATTTAAATTCCAGGTTTTCTTTTAATCAGAATGTTTACAATTGTCTCTGTCCTTAACGGGTTAATGAAACAGTACATTATATGCTGTAGTTTGATTTTATGATTTTTCAATTAGCAAATACATTACAAAACAAGACCTAGGGCAGGCTAACAATGTCTGTATCAATGAACATCCTGATGATCATGTTAAGAGCGAACAAATATCTTGTATGTTTTTTTCTTCTGTCAGACCTTGTTCTGCTTACATTATATGTACTATGTGAAATTAATTTGTGCTTCACAGCAAAGGAATGAAAAATCTGAACCTTGCACACTTAATCTAACATCCACTGGATGTTTTATAGCTAAGTGTATTGAAAACAACTGTGTGATTTACAAAGCAATGCACATGTGCTCTATACAAAAGTGTACTGACATCAATTGTAGAGAGTTTATTAATATCACTGATAGTGATGTCGCGAACATAAAATTTTCCGTTCGCGAACAGCGAACGCGAACTTCCGCAAATGTTCGCGAACGGGCGAACAAGGCGAACCGCCATAGACTTCAATAGGCAGGCGAATTTTAAAACCCACAGGGACTCTTTCTGGCCACAATAGTGATGGAAAAGTTGTTTCAAGGGGACTAACACCTGGACTGTGGCATGCCGGAGGGGGATCCATGGCAAAACTCCCATGGAAAATTACATAGTTGATGCAGAGTCTGGGTTTAATCCATAAAGGGCATAAATCACCTAACATTCCTAAATTGTTTGGAATAACGTGCTTTAAAACATCAGGTATGATGTTGTATCGATCAGGTAGTGTAAGGGTTACGCCCGCTTCACAGTGACAGACCAAACTCCCCGTTTAACGCACCGCAAACAACCGCAAACAGTCCATTTGCACAACCGCAAACTCCCCATTTGCACAAGGTTGGATACCAAGCTAGCCATGTCCCGTTCCTTGCCCTCACTGATATCATTTAAGGTCTCTTCTTCCACCCAGCCACGTACAACACCAAGGGTCCCCGAAAGGTGACAACAAGCCCCCTGTATTTTTTATTTTTTTTAAATGTACACTACTGTTACACCAGATATGAGTTGCACTGGTGTGACACTGTGCCCTGGCCTGACTGCTATTATTTCACAGTCAAATTTCTAGTTTTTTTTTTTTTTTTTTAATATACACTACTGTTACACCAGATATGAGTTGCACTGGTGTGACACTATGCCCTGGCAGGCCCTGAAACGCACACGTGTGAAGGAAACTGACTGCTATTATATTACAGTCAAAAAAGTTTTGTTTTTTTTAAATGCAAGCTATTGTGCCCCCAAAATGTTCGTGTGTGGGGTCGCTGGAATGACGTGGGCCAATGGGAGCCTGAATCAACTTTTGGCTCCCGCTGCCCCTTTAAGAGCGAGCTCGTGACTCAAGCCGTGCTCCTAGTGCCAGGCAGGCCACGTGACCGATCACTGTGGTCAGTGCACGAGGCTAAGACAGAAGAGGAGATCAAGCCGCATGCGGCTCGTGTGGAGGCAGGAGTGATCCAGCCACGCACGGTTCAAGCTTAGGAGCCAGGTCGGTCCCAGGATAAGGTAAATACAGCCACAACCACTTATCCCAATCACACACCTTTCCGAACGTCCTATCCCATTAAAAGCATAATATGGAATAACTCCTATGGAATAACTTGCCTACTGCCATCAGACTCTCCCCTAGTCTTCAATCATTTAAGAAGGGCCTTAAAACCCATCTCTTCAGGAAAGCGTATGGCCTCCCAGAGTAATCTCTCCCTTACATACCTGTCTCTTGCTCTCCTATGGGATAGTGCTTTGCTCTCTCCTCCAGCTCTGCTTCACTCCTACTTGATATTTCCTATCCTAATGTTTCTAATACCCCACCTCCTATAGACTGTAAGCTCATTTGAGCAGGGTCCTCTTCAACCTATTATTTCTGTAAGTTTTCTTGTAATTGTCTTATTTATTGCTACATCCCCCCTCTCAAAATATTGTAAAGCGCTACGGAATCTGTTGGCGCTATATAAATGGCAATAATAATAATAATAATAATAATACCGCGTATTTAATAAAACAGATAGACTCCCTACTTCATCCAGGTTACCGATCGATGGTTCGATATTCTGAGCCCTCTCTGATTAACTGTACACGACTATTCGATATTCCCACAAATTTTATATAGCATTTTATGTTTGTTTGAGACCACCTTAAAAATATTGGATATCGCTAAACATCATGATCACTATATACTTTCTCTACAAACCTCTAAAACGAACCAAACTACTCATCCATCCGCTATACCACTTTATCCCACCTAGAACTAGTGCCCAGTTAAAATACTTGACTCTTACGTACCCACACTCAGTCATGCCACACACATTTCACCACTACTCTCACTGAATCCCTCTGACTACGGCTAAATTCATCTTCTACATCAGAACACTACTCCTAAGATTGGGTTGTATCCATGTCTCGGGTCTTTCATTTAGAATAGGGGCAGCTTCCTTCAACACTGACACTCCAGTGCATATTATTAAAAGATTGGGCAGATGGAAATCCTCAGTCTACAACCGTTATATTCCTCATCCCGAGAAAGAAATGAGGAAAGCTTTTAAAAGTTTGGCTTTGTAAATTTGATGCAATAAGTGTTTTTCTTTAATACCTTTTCACCCTCTTTGCATGAACCCGATTTACATATATTACTAATATGTTTCTGAACATATATATTATATTATTCACTCACTCACTCACTCTCTGTGCCGGCCTAAGACATCATGCTGCCTAGGTCCAACGATAAATGACTATGGGGGATAATGAATAATAAACACAGGTTACTGGCTATGGGAGGATAATGTATAATAAACACAGGTTACTGGCTATGGGAGGGATAATGTATAATAAACACAGGTTACTGGCTATGGGGGGGATAATGTATAATAAACACAGGTTACTGGCTATGGGAGGGATAATGTATAATAAACACAGGTTACTGGTAGTGATGTCCCGAACAGTTCGCCAGGAACTGTTCGCCGGCGAACATAGCGTGTTCGCGGTCGCGAACACGCGCGATGTTCGGTCCGCCCTCTATTCGTCATGGAGGTGGAAGGGTCTGGGAGGGAGGGTCTGCTGCTGCTTGGCTGGAATGTGTCTGCTGACTGTGAGGTACAGGGTCAAAGTTTACTCAATGATGACGAATAGGGGGCGGACCGAACATTGCTATGTTCGCCGGCAAACGGTTCCCGGCGAACTGTTCGGGACATCACTAGTTACTGGCTATGGGAGGATAATGTATAATAAATAGTGATGTCCCGAACAGTTCGCCGGCGATAATGTATAATAAACAAAGGTTACTGGCTATGGGAGGATAATGTATAATAAACACAGGTTACTGGCTATGTGGGGATAATGTATAATAAACACAGGATACTGGCTATGGGGGATAATGTATAGTAAACACAGGTTACTCGCTATGGGGGGATAATGTATAATAAACACAGGTTACTGGCTATGGAGGATAATGTATAATAAACACAAACACACAAAAAAAAATGCAGCTTCAGAATTAATCTAAATTGCATGCTGTCTAGGAGGTGGGAGGGTCTGCTGCTGATTGGCGGGAATGTGTCTGCTGACTGTGAGGTACAGGGTCGAAGTTTACTCAATGATGACGAATAGGGGGCAGACCGAATATCGCATATGTTCGCCATCCGTGGCGAACGCGAACAATCTATGTTCGCCAGGAACTATTAGCCAGCGAACCGTTCGGGACATCACTAATCACTGATAAAGTTTCTCACTATAGATGCCTCCACTTGTCTGCTTAATAGATTCACACATTTGTTTCCAAATCCATAGTCCTCATTTGCTTAAATATTGTCCTGCCAAGAGTTAAACTGCCCTCATCTTACCTATGTATGCCAATATATTCTTTAGGAGGATGCAATCGTAGGAATACTCGAAATCACTGATCTCAATGTATTATTTAGGCTTAGGAAAAAAATGAACTTTCTCTAAATATAAGGAAATTTAAACCACTAATTCATTAATTTTTTAACCTTCCAAACAACCTATGTTCCATAGGTAGGATCTTATATAAGAATGCTTTGAAGGGGTAGATGATGCAACAAAATGTGCATTCATCACAAAATTAGAAATCACATTTGATTTACCTATCAACTTGGTCTTCCCCTATGGTCTTTCTGACCCTGTGTAGATCTCTAGAACAAAAGAAAAAGACGGGGAACAGATTGGATGCAATAGAATGCAGATTTATTGAGATATAACATGCAAGTTGTTGGTTCCTTTATCAAGCTTGAATTTCCCTTGTGATTATATGCCTTCTCATTCCCTATAGTTACATTATCTAGATCCTGGAAAAAGGGGAAATTACACTTCTACCTTAATAAAAAAAAAAAAGTGTACTATGTACATTCTTCAAAGGGCAGTACTGGGCCATATGGCTGAAAGACTGTCTGAATTCCAAACATAGGCGTACACAGTCTATTGCATAGGGGTGTGCTCCCTAAAGCACAAACACACACGCCGCGTATATAAACAAGACCCTATAGGGGTCGAAACGTTGGTCGAAATCTTCCGAACAAATATGATACCACAATAAAAGAATCACTGGAAAGAAAGTCCTATAAGTGCCATTACTCCTTGTTTATATATTGTACGCTGGGGATGCACCTGGGCAAGAATTGGTTAATCTACAATACTAGAGGGTGAGTGCCAAGAAAATCCTGTTTATATATATATATAAATATATATATATATATATACATACATACACACACACACACAAATACACTGGTGTGTGTGAAGGCGCTGTTAGTGAGTGTGTGTGTGAGGGTGCTGTTAGTGTGTGTGAGTATGTGTTAGGGTGCTGTGTGTGTGTGAGGGTGCTGTTAGTGTGTGTGTAAGGGTGCAGTGTGTATGTGTGAGGGTGCTGTGTGTAAGGGTGCTGTGTGTGTGTGGGGTCTGTGTGTGTGTGTGTGTGTGTGTGTAAGGGTGCTGTGTTTATGTTTGAGGAGTCTGTGTGTAAGGGTGCTGTGTGTGTGTGTGTGAGGGGTTTGTGTGTGTTTATGAGGGGTCTGTGTGTGTGTATGTGTAAGGGTGCTGTGTGTGAGGGTGGTGTGTGTAAGGATGCTGTTAGTGTGAGGGTGCTGTTAGTGTGTGTGTGTGTGTGTGCTGTGTGTATGTGTAAGAGTGCTGTGTGTGTAAGGGTAATGTATGTGTGTGGATGCTGTATGTGTGAGGGTTCTGTTAGTGTGTGTGTGCTGTATAAGGGTGCTGTGTGTGTGTATTGTGGGGGGGTGGGGGGACCGTTTTGTTTATATCCCCCCTCCCTTCTTACCTTTTGTACGGAGGGGGGACCATGCTGCTGCTATCCCTGGTGGTCCAGTGGTCCAGTGGTCAGCCCCACACGGCAATGCTTTGACCTCGCGAGAGGACCTCTGCGGAGCTGCTGGCTAGAGCTCCCTGGGTCCTCTCCTGCCTCCCACCTGCCTGTGGGCCAGTGAGGGAGAGCTTAGATCTCCCTCACCGGCCCATGGAGGCACATAGTACAGGCCGCAGGGATTAGGGTGTGCCCGTGCTCACACCTATGATTCCAAATTAAACCCTTAATCGGTCAATGCATACTGTAGGATACCTGTACAGTTTGTAATGTGGCCTGTGGCATTACTAGGTTCCAGAAACACCTGGGTTTTGAGCCCAAAGAAAAATGTAGAGCCACTACACTAACTGAGAAGTAGGGCTATGTCATGACATATCCTGACAGGTGAGGAGTCTTGGTTATCTCACCTCCTCTCTACTGATGAATGGTGTGCTACTTATCCTCTCCAGGATAACAGAGTGGAAACAAGCACATGCTCCACAGCCAGGTATTCAATGTGATCATGTTACCTAACTAACAGAGGGATGCACAGCATAGTTCTATTCCCCAGCAACCCCTCCTTCTAAGAAGCCTTGCTGAGCACTATGGATTTTTTTTTTTACTGTTTTGAGTAGAATAAAAAAAAAAAAATCAGACTGACTGACATCCTCCTGCCACCCTCCACTACATGTTAAGATCTGGGGATTAATCTCCACATCCCTGGCTTTAGCATCCAAAACCACCTCCCTCCAGCAACACCTATGCTTGGGGAATCTAAAACAATTAATGCATAATTCTATCTATAAGCTTAAATCAATTAGTTATCCAGAAAACAACAGAAAAATGTAAGTTGTCCACAGCAAAAGAAAAGCATAATTATAGCCGTGGCCAGGACACTGAGGGAAATGAACACTTAATTTGGAGCTTTACTTGGCCCCACTATACTTGGCCCCACTATAGCCTATCACGATTCCCTACTCTATCACAATGCTCATTATGGGGAAGTCCAAAAGAGCCACAGGTTCATCTAAGCCTTCTGAATCCAGCAACCCGCAGTGACTCTGTCATTGCCCCAATATCTCTCCACCCCAGCGGATCTCTCATCCCAATCTATACAGGCTGAGGACTAACAGCTCTTGGGGGCCTCCTTGTCAGATTCTATGACAACAAGCATGGGATATACACCATGCTAAGGGGGCAATAGATTGGGCCTCATCGCTCAGGGCCTTACAGGCAACCACAGCAGAGCTACAGTCATTGATTCAAATTGACCTGCAACTCATGAGAGAAGATATGCAGCGGCTACCTGACAGGATCTCACGAATAGAGGCAGATAAAGACAACCTATTAGCAGCTCAAACGGCGACTGCGAGCACATTGCCATGCTAGAGAGAGCAAATGCAAAATATGGCACTCTGTATGGAGGATATGGATAACAGAGGTCGCAGGAACAATCTGCGCCTCCGAAGCCTAACTGAAGGAGAGTTCAGCCTACACCTCTGAGACCTGCTAACCAAAATCTTTAATGGCTAAATAGACAGAGCACGGGATACACAAATAGAATTTGTTATGGCCCAATGTGCACTCTGCCCGAAAGGTCCACCAGAGACTCCACCGAGAGATATGGTATGCAGCTTGGTATTAAAGAATGCATCCTTTGAGTTGCAAGGTAAGCCCCAGAATACATGTATGAGGAACATACACTCCAACTCTTCCCAGGGCTATCACACACCACCCTTGGGTACCAGATAGCCTTTAAGCCATGTACCCGGGTGCTGGCTACTCAGAGGATCTGCTACTGCTGACAAACTCCCACTGGCCTCCTTGTCTTCACACCACTTACACTCAAGTCACACAAGAACTTTGCAGCTATGAGCAATACATTGCAATTAACTCCAATCCCTATGAAGAGGTCAGATCCTCTGGACTACTACAACAATTTAGTGCCAGTGAAGCCACTGGAACCACTGACACAATGCACTCACAGGTCAAGGCAGGTGACCACTAGACTGTCAGCTGCAGTGGGATAAACAGAGGTATGGGGGTTAAGTGATAGCAAGTGCTCATATTCCATGCATTTTGTTCTGTCACATTTATTCACCTGGAGTTTATTTTTCTGTTCTGCTCCTCTGGAGTGTAATTTACTTGTTATGCCTCCCACTGTATGGGGACTGCTGTGGTTTAACTAATAGCATGAACATTATCAAGGAAACAGGAACATTTGGGTCCAATATGTGGCCTACCCAAAAAGATTCAATGGCCACATGGGTTGTGGAGAAGCCTATTTGCCAGCCTCCTTCCTCATGACTTTGGCCCCTGGGAGATTGTGCCCCTGAAAACGTATGGACTTTTATTGGGTGTGTATGGCCCTTTAAGAACCGTCTCGGGACATATTGTGACTTTGTTGAACAATGCCCCTTTAAGACGGTGTCCCCAAACCTTTAATACACTGTGTTCCTGGCTTTCTCCCACTTGGTTCAGTAAATGGGGCTTACTGAACCAAGTATTACACAGGCGGACCACCCAGAAGGCAGTTTACCTCCCAGGCTGTGAGGTTACTGCAGGTTAATTGCCGAGCGCTGGGTGGCCACAGTTCGTGCAAACGAACACGTGGCGGCGGCCATCTTTGTTCATTCGAACGAGGTCAGTGGTATGTGTAGCCAAATTCATGGAACTAAAATCGGCTACACATTTCTGCGAACACCGCTGACCCTTACCTTCTCCTACACTGAACTTTCAGCTGCAGAGACTAAGTCCCGTTCGAAGATTCGAATGCACGTTCGAATGGGACTTAGTCGAATTGACCGACCGCACAGCCCAAATCTTTGGAACTGTTTTGGGCAGGAAAATGTGCTTGCAGTCAGTCATAAGGGACTTCTGTCTATCTTTTTATCCACTCAGGGCCGGTGCGTCCATAAGGCGGCCCAGGCGGCTGCCTTAGGGCGCCCAAGCAGGGGGGGCGCAAAATCCGAATCCCCAGCCATCAGCCAGGGATTCAGATTTTTCTACAGCCTACCTTGCCCTTGCTCTCCCGGCTCCCTCCCTTACTACACGCGGAGGTGAAGTCTGTGCCGCCCTCTCCTGATGATGTCAGAGGGAGGGCGCGACTTTCACCTCCCCCAGAGTCTCCTGCGGTCTGATGCAGGCTCCAACATGGCGGCGCCCGTGCAATGGAGCACACCCGCGTAGTTTGCTGCAAGTACAGGGAGGTACAGGAAGGGAGACAGAACAACCTGCATAGTAAGTAATATTCAGTGTTACACTAACATTCTAGCCAACTGGAAAAATCATTGGTCACTGCTGTATGCAATGCTACTTAGAAAAGCATGGTTTATGCTGACATTTTTGCTTACTTTATACACTGATTACCTACAAGAACACCTTGTATGGTAATATAATGACAGTGATGGACATTTAAGAATGTTAGGTGTCTTATTAAATCTTTGATTTGTGTCCTTGTAGTCTAGTGAAAGTGGATGTAAGTTCAGGCAGCCCAGTAGTCCACTAAGTCATTTCCAGTGGCCATATTCACCAAATGCCGCTTAATTCCAATGCAGTCATCATGCAGCATGGCAGAATGTCAGGTATGGTTCTCAAAATGTGCTAGCTCTATGGATTATATTATATGTATTAATAGCTCTGTGAGCTGGTTAACAGGTGTTCTATACACTATGTACTATCAAATAATAGTTTTGCAAAGGTATGGCATGTTACCGGCCATTAATGATACAGTAACAAAGTCCACGCAATCACAATTACAATATAAAAGAAATGGTTAAAAACACCCAAAATTAAAAAGGAAGGCTAGAAGCAAATAAATACTCACTTGGATTCCAAAAACCCTGAATTAAGTGCAATTATTTTAGAAATAACAATAATAAGCATCCAAAATTAGTTTATTAAAAAACAAATCTGAATATGTCAAACTCAAGGATAGCCCTAAATTTAATTTCAATAGGTGCTGCATTCCCTAAGGTGGTTACTTAATAGAGAGAGAATTACCAGATAGTGTTCTCGTTCTTAATCGTTTATTTTTTAAAAGTTAAAAGCTCATATTATCACAAATACAGGCATATTTAGGGACAAACCACCAGTGGTGTCTTTAGAGTTCTCCAAACAGCCCTAGTCACACCTCCCCGCTTGCTTTATTTAGGAAAAATATATTTTGGGACATTTTAAAGATCATGGTATATCAAAATTAATTTTATAAACATTGCATGAACTTTTTTCATCCTTAATGTTCATAATCTGCACACTGTGTGGGTGTAATAAACCAGCATTAAATTAACATGACTCGCTTCATAAAAGCCTCTTTCAACCTTTGGAGGAATAAGAGAGACTATAGGAGTTTGCAGCTGTTCTTTTTAATGAAAGTCGAGAGCCTGCCTAATTTCAAGGGGCATGGCAGCTGGCACAGCTGTTTTGGTAAGAAGAGATTTCTAATACATGGCAAGCATTTGCATGTAACATGATCCTAAACACAGGCAGACAAACAGCAAATATTCAAGCTTGGATAATGATTTTATTAGGTTTTCTGGGCATTTTAATGTGCACATTTTTTAATTGGTTTTATGTTCCAAATAATTATATCAATTTCATGTTTCTATCTGGAATACCCTCCTTCCTCCCTTTACTAGCCAACATGCAAAATGGATGCAAACAAATAAGATTTGGCAGATACGGAAGGTGAACAGTTGGATGTCAGCATGAATTCACTGCTACGGAAGGATGTACCTTCAGCAACAATGGAAAAAACCTAAACAAGGATTCAGAAGGAACTTGGATAAAACAATGATTATAACAGAAGATAGAAATCTCATTGTATTTCCTCAACCTTATTTCACACACCTTTTTTGTGATCGGGGAGATAGGTCAATGTCAAGAATTCAGACAACATCAAAAAGTTTAGATTAACAATACCCACAAACTTGCCTAATATTCCACTTCTAGAAATCTATGGGAAAAATAATGTGCAGTGTTTAAAAAAAAAAAAAAATAATAATAATAATTTAATCTGTCTGAAGTCTGTCAGTGGAAATAGTTATGTCACCTTTTGCAAAATACAGAAAAAATATTGTATTGTATAAATGTCCTCAAGTTCAGAACCCAAGCAGAACTTGGATACTATAATCCACTTAATGCCACTAATTGATACCCAGCAGGGATTTGACCCTAATTAACAACATTGGATGTTTGGAAGAACTTTTGTCACATCTATTTCTTTTTATTATGTTAGATGATAATGGGAGAGGGACTGGCTTCCAGGAGGAGAAGCAATATGATGAAGGTGTATTTTTCAAGTAATTCCAGGTCCAACACTGCTAGGCAAGTCCTAAGTTACTCAGTACTGCAAGCCTGGAGAGTCCATGGAGATAAATTTTCACCTACCAATGGTCAGTATATATTTCTCCATTAGGTCCCCTTCTCTCTCATTGAGACTAATGCCATAACTACAGTGACTAGCTTGCTCGATGGTGAACTATACATGAGTTCCGTGACCTTCTATAAAATCCTAGTGGAGTTCCTCATGATTTATTGAAAAGCAAGCCTTTTTGAAGAGTTACATTCAAATTCTGAAAAGACCTGTGCTTAAACGGGGACATCGTGAGTAGAACTGAACAAGGCCCTGGGGAGATAGCGCAGCTAAGCGGACAAGGGCACATGTAGGAGTGTGGGGATAGATGCATGGGATTGGTTGTGAAGAATCTGTGGGTGTGATTATGTTCTGTGTAAGACAGTGTGGGGGAGGTCTTACCTCAGTGCCACTTGGGATTCGGGCCAGCAAACAGCTTCCTGTCTCCTGCTCCTGTTTGCCTGGGCCTGCAGGTTACACAGCCTGATGGTTGAGGCTTCTGGCTTCCCTCAGGGCTGCAGCGTGGATGGTGGCCGGCACCTGTGGGGACAATTGGCAAGCATTAATAGAGGTATGGCTACCGGTGTGGGCCCCCCCCCCGCGGCCTGCCTCCCCCTGGAGCACCCCCTGTGGTCTCCCCTGCTGCCTCCCATGCGGTCCCTGCCCCTGGGGGCCGCAACAGCACTGTCCCCTGATCCCACTCCTCGGGCCCGGTTGCTGAGGTGGAACCCGGGCCCGAGGCATCAACAGGAACCCCCAGACACGCGGCCTGACAACTGGGGCCTGGATTTGCGGCCTTTCTGCGGCCGCGCGCGTGGCACGGCCTTCTGCCACGAGGCCTGCCACTGCCGCGCGGCCTGCCGCATCCATTGCCGCCCGGCCTGGTACTCCCAGGCCGGGGATGCGGCCTCCTACCGCCGCGCGGCCTGTTGTGTCCACAGCCGCGCGGGACCTCACTGCAAGGCCGGGGATGCGGCCTGCTAATGCCGCGCGGCCTCCTGGGGCGTCTGCCGCGCGGCACACACATGGGCCCCCTACCACACCATCCGCCCCGGCCGCCAGCGCTGGATTGCAGGCCGGGGGCGGTGGGCAGCGGATTCAGCTCTCCGGGCGGCGGGCGGCCGCCCGGCACCAGTCCGGGTCCCCCCGCGGCCGGCGGGGGGTTGGGGCAGTGAGTAGGCCCCCGCGGGCCGCGCGGGGTACCTTAGTACCGCCGTTTGGGATAGGGGGGATCTCTTTGCCTATCGGGAGCCTCCTCTGCCAATGAGGAAGGCTCCCAGGGCTCTGTCTCCCCTTCTTCTCCCAGGGGACCCAGCTTTCCCTGTCTTGGGCCCCCTGGTCCCCCCTCCTCGTCCCCATTTTCTGCTTCCTTCCCCCCCTCTCCTCTAGTGGGCCTGTCCTCTCCCCTCTTTTTTCCCTCTCCTATGTTTTCTTTCCCCCTCCCCTTGGTCTCCATTCCCTTTCTGTCTACCCCTCTATGTCCCCCCCCTCTATCTAGCCTGCCCCCCCCCCTTTCCCCTGTTGGGCTGTCCGTTCCGCTGGGGGGCCCCTTGGCTGGTCCCCCCCCCCTCCTCTTGCCTGGTTTCCTCTCCACACCACCCCCGGTGGCCCCCCTTTCCCCCCCCCATCTGCTCTCATTCCCCCTCCTGTCCCCCATTTTCTGCTTTAACCCCCCCCCCCTCTGTCTCTCCCTGTCTGCCTCCCCTCTGTCCCCCCCCCTTTCCTAGCCTGCCCCCCCCACCCTGTGTAGGTCACTTACCTCGGCCATCTCCTCTGGGGCATGGGCTCTCATCTTCTCTGCTGCTTCTTCTCAGGATACTGCTGCAGTTCATGGACCGTCCAGCAGGTGGCGCCTGGATCACAGCTGAGGTCTTCTGTGGATGCTGGGACTGCTGTTTCTTCGCCTCAGCCTTCTGTGAGCGCAGTGCCGGGCTTGGATCGCCAGGCTGCGACCGGTGAGTACGCTTCCCCCCTCCTTTTCGCGCTTCGCGTGCATACGTTGTTCCTTCCTTTATTCAGTCTGGTCCTCTTGCACACTCAAAAAGATAAAAAAAAAAAAAAAAAGAGAATGCACTGTAAATTGCCAACTGGAATAAATTATCAAAAAAAAAAAAAAAAGAGAAAAGTAAAGTGCATACGACAGAAGTGCTATGACTTATACAAGAAGATTGATCGTTCACATAAAAAAAAAAAATTATAAAAAAAAAAAAAAAAAGAAAAAGAAAAACTGAAAATAAATAAAAAACAAAACAAATATATAAGAACAGCAAAACAACAATTATTAAAAAAAAAAAAAAAAAAAAAAAGAACGAAACGGAAGTAAACAACTGAAATAGAATACAAGTACTTAGGTGCATGGCCGCCGCTTCCCCCTCCCCCTTGAATTTCAGTATGCATCGTATGTTTCAGTGCGCTTTCCTGCAGCGTCCCGAGTTCGTGTGACTCTGGGTGTTGCTGGGCTTATATGGCCCGCTTGGCTTGCGCGCAATGCTAGGGAGCAGATGGTGGGGAGGGGCTTTTATTGCAGGGACGTTCCCTCCTGCCACGGGGGTCCCTTGACTAAGAGGGACATTAGGGGCTCCAGGAGGGTCGTGGGGAGCATGCTCTGGTCGGTTACACCCCATGGCACATGTTCAAATGTACCCTGTGTTCTGGTTTGCATGGTCGGGGAGAGGGCTCCCCGGGCATGCGCTGCGTGGTTCTGCGGTCAGGACACTTTCCGGACGCGTATCGTCCGTGGGAGGAGCTGGGTTGGTGGAGGTACGTTTTGCACTTTAGTTGGCGGTGCAACCCTTCTTGGCCTGGGGCCGGATGGGCTCCGGCCTCTGGTTTTGCTTAGGTCTCACCTGGTGCCTCAGCACGGTGCGTTTTTCGTCCTCTCTGCGATCTGTCGGGATGGGGACGTGGGTGCTCTCGGTGCTGGACCCCCAGTCCATGGGAGAGCTCCTTCGGGTGGTGTGGGTCCAGTTTCCCAAGACCGCTCGATTAGCTTACTTCCCAATCGTTATAGGTGCCCGTTTCCTTCCGGGGGCTGGGTTTGAGTTGGTGGCTCGGCGCAGCGGTATGCGTGGGTGGGGCTGCGGGGCCTGGGGCCTTGCTGGCGAAGGCGGCGGTGGAATTGGTCTTCCGGCTGCTGCCGGTACGCCCGTCGAGTTGTTGTTTCTGGGCTGTGTTCTGATAGTCAGAATTGGGTGGCTATGTGCCTCCACGTAAGTTGCTCCCGATGGCGCTTATGTGGGGCCGTCAGTGTCGCATGTACGCACTCTGCTGTTGCAGTGGTTTTCTTGGGATAGTGTTCTGGAGTTTCTGAGTTCCGTGGCCAAGGCCTTATTCGTGGGCGGGATGTGTGCTTTTGTCTCCTGGATAGTGGGATCAATTCCTGTGAGGGAAACGCCGGTGCCCCTGGCTGCGGTTTGGGGCATCAGGCAGGAGGCGTCGGGGGCTTGGAGGGGCGTTGTGGGTTTCGGCTGCGCTACCCGTGGGCTCTCCGGGGTACGCTGGGCTTTGCCTGTTGGGGGTTGCCCTTGGGACTGTATGGGGTTCCTGCTGGGCCTCCTCTAATGCTGGCTTGTGCAATCTGGCCCCCTGTGTCCTTTTCTGCTGGCTTCCAACTGTTTCGCCACCGCAGCAGGTTTTGGGCCATTTGGGCTCTCGGGGGTGTGCTGCCTCTTGCCAATACGCTGGCTCTGGTGGACGCTGGTGTTCTTGGAGGTCCCCCTTTCTGGTGGCATGGTAGGCATGTGGTACCCAGCTCACGAACAAGGGGGTGGGTTTTCCTTGGGGACCATCGTGGGGTGATGCTGGCTGTCTTTCACATGTTACAGTACCCTATACCCCGGAGGTACTCTGGTACTCTGGCTCGGTGCTGTTTGAGGCTAGGGGCGGCTGGTCAGGGTTTGTCCGGTGGTTACCGATATGATGGCCGATGCTCTGTCTTGTTCATTATAGAGCGTACTCGGGTGGAGGTGTCACGGGGTCGATTTGTATGGCAGTGGAGGTGTGGTCACTTGGTCCAGCGGTCTGCTGAAGCTGGTCTGTAGGCAATCTCTGGGGCGGCGTGGGGCCCGCTCCAGTAAGGTTGGAGGGTTCGGGACGGATGGGTACGTTTCTTTTTGGGTTCCGGGATTTGACTGCTCATATACATGTTTGGTTCCGTTGAGTAAGCCTTGGAATGGACTTCCTTCAGGTTTCGCAGCTCGATGGCTGTTGTCATTGGGAAGGGTAAGTTGGTTGAGGTTGGCTGTTTCATCGATAAAATCTGTGCAATTCTTGGATGTTGCAGGGTTGACTTTCTGCATCCTCCTGGGGTAGGTGGGATGCACGGGGTTATGGTTGGGCTCCTACCAAGCTGTGGAAGTCTCTGCCTACCTCTATTGAAGTCTCATTCCATTTTTGGTCCGCTTGGAGTTCCAGTGGAGAGTGGAGACGTCCAGCCGCCCAAGCTTATCCGGGCAGGCACTTGTTCTGGTGATTTATTCACTTTGATCTTGTGAGTGCAATCTTGTTTCAGCGCATTATCTTTTCTTTTGCGGTATTACACTATGTAATTTTTTTTTTTTTCTGTTCCTGTTTTAGATTATGTACAGCCGTATCTCATTCCCCTCTGTGTCTATGTATATGTTGTAAAAGGTCAGGAACTGGGCCACGACCTTGAGAGGCTGTTGTAACTACACCAGATAAGTGTGGGTATGTCTAGATGCCATTGTCACTAATTTGGAGGTATCATATGTAGATATACTGTTTGTATTTTGTCCTGGCAAGCTGTAATGGGTTTCCAGGATGGTCTGTAATATACCGTTCCGATCGGGGGCAGTGCAGGGTTCCGTCATTTGCCTGTTTTCGTTGGGTGTACTGTTCCGTCCCTGGGATTGTTCGGCCTCCTCCCCGGTTTGTTTCTCGGAGATGGGTTTTTCACCCCCGCGTCCATCTAGTTGGGGTGTTCCTCTTGGGGGCTCGACTTCCTGGATAAGGATGGTGGGGAATTCAAAGGGCATTTATTTTGGTTGGGGTTGGCTACAGACACCGCCAGGCTGGGCGTGCCTGCGCCGATGGTTCAGAGGGCTCGAATGGCGGAGGTTCGGTGGTCTGGCTCCGGCTACGTGAAGGGGGTGTGGCTCCTCCTCATACGGGGTCAGCTGCCCCGCCTCATGGGGTACCGGGGGTTTTTGTCATCCCTGGGTGGAATGACGTGGGTCGGTGGTGGTTTAGGACTTGGGTGCTCTTCGTTCGGGACATGTTACGCATTCTGTTTCTTCCCTGAGGTTCCCATTGTAACCACTTGCGGTTCCCTTATTTACCTCTATAATGTCTTAAAGCATAGAACTTAGCAGGGCTAACCATACAGATATCTTAGCCATAATGTTATATAGTTAGTAAGAGATCCTCTATTTAACATGTGTAAATAATTGAGAATACAATATAAAATAAGGATTGTCTTGGAAGCCATAGATTTTGTCTTTTAGATATTTATTATATAAAAATATAAATATAGACATATCAAATCCATTATAGCAGAGTTTATAAGATGAAATTAAATGCTTGCAAATATCATTAATAGGTTAACATACCCTTCTGAACATGTCATCATGTCAGCCTCTCAGTCATTTTAAGATGGAGCAGCGTCTGTCTCCAAGTCTCTCCTCTGTGTGTTAACATTTAAAAGTACACTTATTTATACCTTAGGTGTCGTCATTTTAGAGTCACCATAGTTCATATGAAAAAGTCCATAACTAGAAGCGAGTGCACACGTCATGGGAAACTCCCGGACCTGGGGAACTTCCATCAAGTTCAAGGGACAAGATGGCTTCCCAAAGTCTGAATAGCTTATCTGTTGTTTATACTAAGACGTAAGTGCACAGTCGTGGGAGATTCCCGGATTTGGGGAAGTTCCATTAACTTGGGGTTACCACAGTATATTGTGTACTGAAAGAGTCGTAGTATAGCCTTGAAGCTTGTTTATGCATTATTGTTATTGTAATT
The DNA here is from genome assembly GCF_036172605.1 of Pelobates fuscus. NCBI lineage: Eukaryota > Metazoa > Chordata > Amphibia > Anura > Pelobatidae > Pelobates > Pelobates fuscus. The sequence goes on from NC_086317.1 coordinate 136,459,419, forward strand.
CGTCTGGGGCAAAATGGCGCAAACATGTAATGACCTGGGGTTATTGCTTAAAGAAACATCTATGAAAAACAATATGTTCCATTTCTAACACCTTGTCAATTTGCAATATCTCTTAAAGACAAAGTACACAGTTTAAGAAATACAACATTTCATTCTAAAACTTGTAATATTTGCATTTGCCCATAACACCCTCTCCATTAAACTGTGGGCATTGTAGACCATTTCTTCCTTAAATTAGTGAACCAAAGTTCTCCAACAGTCTAGGTTTTTTTTGTGCTCCCAGCATCTTTGATCATTGTTGTAACAGTAAAACATCCGTAGTGTGATCTTTGCCTGTAAAGGTGGTTGATTAAAATGAGCAAAGCTTTTGTCTCCGATATTCTTTTACAGAATAAATTAATTGACCGCATTTCCAAGACATTGTCTTAAGTGACATGGTTCCCATTATAGTAAATGTTATGTTGATACAGCAATCGAAGTGGATTCTCAAGAACGCCTCTTTTTGCTGGATTGGAATCTTTGTAACATCTTAGTGATAGACATCTCAATGACATCAGGTGCTGTTGTGCTAAAAATGTTAACAGGTAAAATCTGTGGAAAAATCTTTACATTTGTTGTTATACTTTGTATAATAATGATGATAGATGAAATAGTAACATAGTTAATCTTTCTAGTGTTTTGTTTTAGAGATAAAACCATTGTATATGATTTAGAGATATAAGGATACTTTGAAGCAGCAAAGTATTTACCACCTTTGTTCACAATGGTATGTAAAATTACATTCTCTTTAAATGATAAATATACTCTTTTATTCAAAATGTCTCAATATATTTAGAATAGATGCTAATTGGAAATATGACATTATTCATCTTTCTTGTCCTGTTAGGTAGAAGACAACTTATTCCCTAAGTTACAATTAGTAAATATAATAACTACAGTTATTAGTGGCTTAAAATACCAGAAACACCCAAAAATTGAATTTTATTTTTATTTTTTTTACCAAGATCTGACAGCCATTGTGGAAAGTTACGTTCGTGAGATTGGATGCTTAACAATGAGAATCTTAATTGTTTAAATATATTTACCAGCGACTGTTGGGTGTAACTTAAGATGATTTGGATATTTATTATTTCTAAAAGTGAGTTAAGAAAGCACTCAGATACAATATTGAAGGTATTTATATTTTAACACTACCTTTGTATAGGTGCTTTTATGTACCTTTAACCATCACAAACCAAATAACATTTCCTTGGTATTTGAAAAAACGATAAAATATTTCTACGTGTATTTTAATATATATATACATAGAGTGGTATGGATGTAGAATTTATATCTTTGACATCTTTTCACCTGTTTGCAATAGGTGACCTAAATGATCAATTTCTAAACTCATTATGTATATCAGCTGGACGGGTTAATCCATAATACTCTTGGACTATCCATTGACTGGCCTTAGCTATGGCAGACTGAATATGTTTATCATTGTAAATAAACTTTATGATAGTTGAAGTAAAGTTTCTGCCTGTCTTACAGTTACATTTTAACTGATGAAGTACTTCACTTATATTAATTATACCACTCTGCAAACCTAAACGAATATCGAGTAGTTTCTGATTTAATAAAAACAGTTTACACTTTCTTTTAAGGTTAAAACATGATTCATTATTGCAGTTGTTATTGCAATCTTATGATCTTTAACTATCATGATTCAATTATTCATCTGGGTAATTAGCTGTTATGCTCTTATACTTTATCTAATATATTTGTTTGTAGGCCATACTGCAGCTGCATTTGGCATTTTAGCAATAATTTTCAATTGCGTTTCAGATATTCACAAAGTCTATCCACCTTTGTAATTAACACATTATGTGTTTATTTTATACCATTAATTATAGTATCTGTATTATATTACACATTGTCACTGACACATTTCTGATACAGGGAAAAAAATAGCATGATTGCTTTAGTAATTATCATGTTTCTGTCCATGCACCACATTCCTGGAAGTCAAGAATATAGCAAGAATCCTTTGATTCTATGGAGCCATTTAACGTTTTGATCGCTATAGTTATACCAAAAGAGCAAGGAGTACATCGGTAGATCACATCTGCAACAGAACCATTACAGATTCCTTGTTGTATCAATGTCTCTGTGTTTATGTTTACAGGAGTTCTTTGCTTTGCAAGTATGTAAATAATATGTAGAGCTTAAGAAAAGCTGCAAATCGTGCTTTAGTACAAGTGTCCCATGATGTCAGGTTTCTGATAGATTTTGCTGGCCTTTTATATTCCATTCTTTTGGCAGGGCATCTGCTCTTAGTAGGCCTGTGTTGTTATTATTTATTAATTGCATCAAGGTTTCTTTCGTTAATTGATATGTTTCTTCCGACTTCAAATTTATATGCCACCAAATGTCATTGTAAAGTTCATTGTTACAGAATATTGTTCCAGGATGGTTTTTCACTCCAGTAGGAAATCTATATTCATCTTCTTCTGCTCTTTCCTATTAACCACGTTTCCTGAGTTATAGGCAACAATCTGTGTCTTGTACTGTGAGGCGCTTTGATAGTCAATCAGGTTTTCTCAGTACCATGTTCCATCTTTAGAAACAGCTGGGTGTTGACAATTATCAGCCTTTATTTCTTTTTCCGGTCATCTTCTGTCTGGATAATAGCAATGTCCAGAATTAACATAGCACTTCTTTTCAGCATAAGAAGGCTGTTTGCGGTAGTCATTCAATGATAAACTATATTGCATAGTCTTTTCTTACATCACCTTCATAGGTGCATCCAAAGTCTTTCACAAGCATCTGTCCCATCTTTTTCTGTTTTCAGCATGCTTTGCCATCATCGTTGAGTCCATTATTAGGATTTGAAATAGTCCAATCAAATCTTTATCATGTATAATCGGTTTTTTTGGAATGATCTCAATAGGTTCCTTGTGAAATACCAGTGTAGGTCACATTAGCAATCATTGCACTGTGAGCGGTGTCTCTCCTTTTGAGATGGTTCTTGGAGGCAGTCCTCACGATCAAAGAACTTGTATAATGTGCAGTCCAAGTCAGTTCAGTGCTTCCTGCTTGTTAACATAATCCCAATGCAGTTTTAAAACGACAGCTAGGGTTGATGTTATGATAATGCTGCAGATTGTAAGAAGGAGACACCATAACCAATTTTCTAGCATCCTTTTGCTTCCATCTTTGCATTTCTTTCTTACTGTATAAGATAATTCAGGTTCAGTCACTGTTTTCTCCAGAGTCTTTCTGATAATGATGTTGATTCATTTTTCATACATTCCATGTTAACTGTGAATGTATCACGCCTGTCTGTTCATCCTTCTCCTTCACATTTTCAGGATCAGATGTCAGATCATGATTCAGTCTGTTATGTGGCTATGATTCTGGTGGCTGTGTTCTGGTGGAATTTCTGTCATCCTCTGTTTGTTTTATCTTGTCATCTTTAACAGCATTCACTGTGTCAGTCAGTGGTTCTGTGAACGTCCTGTTAGTAAAATATCAAAACTTACTGTTCTCTGTTGGCTCTGATTGTTCTCTGTAGTAAAAGTTCTCTGAGTCACACTCTCCTGGACAAACTGGCCAACAGTAAGAAAAAGTTGGTGGTGCAAGGTGAGGTGGGCTGGAAAAAAAATTCCCTAAATTTCTCTTATAGAACCAATGGTTCTAAGCTCTCCCTGGTGCAGAAATATGTTTGTCAGTGAAAAACATGTAACATTTCATATGGTGTCTCACCATTTGTATCATCAGGTATGTTGTGAACGCTCACATGTACCATAGGAATAAATAGATACCACTGTGTGGGGCAAGCAACTGGTGACTTGGTTAATAATCATTTAACCTCAGCATTTTCCCAGACCACAACCCCACTACTTTGGGGGTGGTTGGGGCACTGAAATCCTAAAGTAACCCAAATGTGGTTGCCCAGTTTTAGGTTTCCTTTGCAGTAACTGCAGGACCACAATCCAAATGGATGGTCCTGGGATTATCAAATGCATACTAAGGAAGTGAGACTAGAAAACGTGGTATCAGAGGTTGCACTTCGCACAGGATATATCCAAGTAAACCTGGTACATGCATCAACACATACAAAAGCATATTTATAACCATGAGATGTTGGCAAACTTCCAATGTATAGTAATTCAAAAAGTACGTTAGATATTAATATTTCAATAAACAGTACATCAGTAATGTGGCAATAAGCAAATGCTTATGATTACTAAACACATGAATTACAGTATTTCCCATATTGGGCCACCAATATTCCTTTTCAGGAGTCAGAAGTACATTACCTCTCTCTATAAGAGCTTGTCCTAGCGATAAAAAAGCTTTTGGGCAAGTCTAGCTTTCCTCTATAGGAAGAACAACCAACATATTACCTTCAATGGTTATTATGTAATTAACCCCTCTAAACGATAGGAGTATTTATGCGGATACCAGGTGGATAAGGTCTGGATATCCTTGCAAGCATAAACTCTGCATCATGACTGAGAGATAGGGTATGCTTTTGTGATCCAGTGACCACAGACACAGTGCATCAAAGTGCCTGTTAACGGCCAACTATATGAGGAGAGGGACCATGCTTTGTTATAAGCATGTCCATACACGTATTACAATGCCAGGCTTTCAATTTGTTTCCACAAAGCAAAATGCAGTTGTGGATATACACACACGACGTATCGTAAGAAAAACTGTTTGAACACCAGACTGAGACTCGAGATCAGTTTACAGTGGACCAAAATAGATAAATGAAATCCTATTAATTAATATACTTTCAATATACTTTCTCTAAATTACTTTATCCTCTGTATTAACTATGAAATATTAAAGTTAAAACAATAACATTTAAAAGCCAACTTTTAGTGTGCATAGGAATTACAAGGCCGTTCGTAGTGTGAGATAAAGAACAGCTTTTTTAAAATCCGAATAGTCTGTGAACACAAAATGACCTTGCGCTGAAATTCACTAGCAGGGGAAAAGAAAAACAACTTTTTTTCTTTAGTAAATTAATTAATTAATTAAACGTAGTTAGAACTTCCCTCAAAGTCCCGATGACTTTGCAAGAAACATGTCGTCCTTAAATACTGGGTAAGTCTATTAAACAGTGAAATAGCATTTTTACTCTGTATATCATGTTGTCACAGCTATAATGTGCAGTATAACAAACTATGTTATAAGTGTTGTGCAAACTGTTCATTAAAAGCCAGTGGTCTAGCGGGCCATAGAATATTTATTTATTTATTCTTTAAAGCTCTGACCTCAATCGGTAAAGCAATATTGTAATGGTGTCCATTGCAATCTGCTATCTATACTTGTTGCTCTCAAAAATTCTGAATATGTTCAGAAATTTCTCGGGCAATAATAAATCCCAAAAAAACAACAACTTTGCATTTATGCTAAACTTGCCTGTTGTAAACGTATTCTGTATATTTTTTTTTGACAAAATCCTTGTACTTAAATCTGTTTAACAAAGCTGTTTATATTGTGGTAAAAATATATATATTTTTATTATTATTATTTACTTTATTTATTTTTTAACATTGCTTAATTTTTTAAAAAGATACCTGCATATTTAATTAAATATCCTTTATATGTCTTTAAGGCATAAATATCTGCAAATTAAGTTTATATACAAAATGCATGTTCTGGATGTTCCCACAATACCTCTTCTATTATTATATTTTTTATTTTATTTTATTTTAAGTGTGAAATCTGATTCCTCTTAGGATGAGCACCCCTCCTCAGCCCCCCAGTTTCAGAGGCCCCTTTGGAGGTGACCACAGAAAAGTATAGATTCTATAAAATAGATGTGAGGGGGCTTTGGACAGTAAAGTCACTTTAATTATACTTTTCATATAGCAGATATGCGGTATACAATGGGATTTAATATATCAGAGTATTATCACTTTAATTGACACTGCATTTTTTATGCATTATTCTTTTTCCTGCGCATGCATACTATGCAGCTACAAAGAGAATATATCCCTCTTTCTGCAATCCACTGTCCTGGAACTAATGGGCCATGCTGTGCTGGTGTATTAGGCATATCAGGGAGTTTACCAAATATGTATATTTGCTCTCTTATGATATTAATTAAGATCCACACAATTTCAGCATTGTATGCTAATTACAATGTACCTGACACCTGAACTTAAAGTGCCTTGTACAAGTTCACATTAAAATCCTCTCTCCATGATGAAGATCTCTCTCTGAGTCTGGGCTACAAATAGCTCATTAGATTCTTGATATTTCAAGACTTGTGCCATGACAAAGTATTGTGTCTTCTCTTACGTATAAGAGGTTACCTAGGTATTTATTATTTTTTATTTAACGCTTCCAAGTACAAGTCCCTTCGTGGTCGCCAACTGTAACCGCTTGCGGTTCCCTTATTTACCTCTATAATGTCTTAAAGCATAGAACTTAGCAGGGCTAACCATACAGATATCTTAGCCATAATGTTATATAGTTAGTAAGAGATCCTCTATTTAACATGTGTAAATAATTGAGAATACAATATAAAATAAGGATTGTCTTGGAAGCCATAGATTTTGTCTTTTAGATATTTATTATATAAAAATATAAATATAGACATATCAAATCCATTATAGCAGAGTTTATAAGATGAAATTAAATGCTTGCAAATATCATTAATAGGTTAACATACCCTTCTGAACATGTCATCATGTCAGCCTCTCAGTCATTTTAAGATGGAGCAGCGTCTGTCTCCAAGTCTCTCCTCTGTGTGTTAACATTTAAAAGTACACTTATTTATACCTTAGGTGTCGTCATTTTAGAGTCACCATAGTTCATATGAAAAAGTCCATAACTAGAAGCGAGTGCACACGTCATGGGAAACTCCCGGACCTGGGGAACTTCCATCAAGTTCAAGGGACAAGATGGCTTCCCAAAGTCTGAATAGCTTATCTGTTGTTTATACTAAGACGTAAGTGCACAGTCGTGGGAGATTCCCGGATTTGGGGAAGTTCCATTAACTTGGGGTTACCACAGTATATTGTGTACTGAAAGAGTCGTAGTATAGCCTTGAAGCTTGTTTATGCATTATTGTTATTGTAATTCGTCTGGGGCAAAATGGCGCAAACATGTAATGACCTGGGGTTATTGCTTAAAGAAACATCTATGAAAAACAATATGTTCCATTTCTAACACCTTGTCAATTTGCAATATCTCTTAAAGACAAAGTACACAGTTTAAGAAATACAACATTTCATTCTAAAACTTGTAATATTTGCATTTGCCCATAACACCATGGGCTAGGCTGCGCCTATCGCCCTTTCCTGTTGGCAGTGCACTCCGCAATGTGAGTGCCCTGGTGCGCTGCCGTCGGTCATCAGAATAGATGGGTTTCTAGGTTTGTCATGGCCATTACAAAAATGACTAAACGTATGACGGACAAAATGAATAACTAAAACATGAACACTTCCAGTTCGCATTTTGGGTTTGGCCAAAGGTGGCCTGGGTATCTCGAAGGGAGGGGTGTGCTTGCTGGAGGTCGGAGTTGACCTCTGTTACTCTAGCGCTGCGTGAAGTGGTGGAACAGGCCATGGCTGGTTGTGGTGGGGTCCCCCGCTGATTTAGGCGTAAAACAGCGGGGTTGTGGCGGGGGTATGTCCTTGCCAATTGAGTTTGAGGTTACGTTTAAGTAGATGGAATGAGATGAACAAGTCTTTTAAGGTCTCAAACCTCCCCTGCTCTAAAGGTTTAACTTTAGGTTGCCTGAGGTCTCGTGCCCATCGAGCGTGGATAAGGTCGGCTGATGGCAGGCATTGGAAGGATTTTTATGATGAGGGGGGAGGTGAGAGGGAGTGGTGATTAGGAACCACTCCATGTTTTTATTGGCAAGGACGGTTGGGTCACTGTATAACACTATGGGTGGAGTTATATATGTATATATGTTAATTTATGCTTATTTATGTCTAATGTTTTGGTTACAGAAAAGAAGAGATTTAATAAATAAAGTTATGGATGTGTTATGCAGTAATTTAGTTGTGATAATAAATGCTGTGGCCTGTTTCATCCATACTAAGTGGTCTGTCGTTATTGGGGGGTTTAATGGGGTTAGATTTTGTTCTAGGCTGCATCGCGATTCCCCACTACGTACATACAAGGCCCTGGGGAGATAGCGCAGCTAAGCGGACAAGGGCACATGTAGGAGTGTGGGGATAGATGCATGGGATTGGTTGTGAAGAATCTGTGGGTGTGATTATGTTCTGTGTAAGACAGTGTGGGGGAGGTCTTACCTCAGTGCCACTTGGGATTCGGGCCAGCAAACAGCTTCCCTCCCGCCCACCCTATACTATATTTTGTCGCAGCTAGCCGGGGGTATGTCCTTGCCAATTGAGTTTGAGGTTACGTTTAAGTAGATGGAATGAGATGAACAAGTCTTTTAAGGTCTCAAACCTCCCCTGCTCTAAAGGTTTAACTTTAGGTTGCCTGAGGTCTCGTGCCCATCGAGCGTGGATAAGGTCGGCTGATGGCAGGCATTGGAAGGATTTTTATGACGAGGGGGGAGGTGAGAGGGAGTGGTGATTAGGAACCACTCCATGTTTTTATTGGCAAGGACGGTTGGGTCACTGTATAACACTATGGGTGGAGTTATATATGTATATATGTTAATTTATGCTTATTTATGTCTAATGTTTTGGTTACAGAAAAGAAGAGATTTAATAAATAAAGTTATGGATGTGTTATGCAGTAATTTAGTTGTGATAATAAATGCTGTGGCCTGTTTCATCCATACTAAGTGGTCTGTCGTTATTGGGGGGTTTAATGGGGTTAGATTTTGTTCTAGGCTGCATCGCGATTCCCCACTACGTACATACAAGGCCCTGGGGAGATAGCGCAGCTAAGCGGACAAGGGCACATGTAGGAGTGTGGGGATAGATGCATGGGATTGGTTGTGAAGAATCTGTGGGTGTGATTATGTTCTGTGTAAGACAGTGTGGGGGAGGTCTTACCTCAGTGCCACTTGGGATTCGGGCCAGCAAACAGCTTCCCTCCCGCCCACCCTATACTATATTTTGTCGCAGCTAGCCGGGGGTATGTCCTTGCCAATTGAGTTTGAGGTTACGTTTAAGTAGATGGAATGAGATGAACAAGTCTTTTAAGGTCTCAAACCTCCCCTGCTCTAAAGGTTTAACTTTAGGTTGCCTGAGGTCTCGTGCCCATCGAGCGTGGATAAGGTCGGCTGATGGCAGGCATTGGAAGGATTTTTATGACGAGGGGGGAGGTGAGAGGGAGTGGTGATTAGGAACCACTCCATGTTTTTATTGGCAAGGACGGTTGGGTCACTGTATAACACTATGGGTGGAGTTAAATATGTATATATGTTAATTTATGCTTATTTATGTCTAATGTTTTGGTTACAGAAAAGAAGAGATTTAATAAATAAAGTTATGGATGTGTTATGCAGTAATTTAGTTGTGATAATAAATGCTGTGGCCTGTTTCATCCATACTAAGTGGTCTGTCGTTATTGGGGGGTTTAATGGGGTTAGATTTTGTTCTAGGCTGCATCGCGATTCCCCACTACGTACATACATGAGTAGTGTTTAATGAGAATAGTCTTTCAGACATTAAAAGCATTGGTGGACCATAACCTGTTAGAAATATGTAGCCACAAATATCTACCCGGTGTCAGTAGTAACAATGTTTAACAGCAGCTTTTTAAAAACAAGCTTAAACACAAGTTTAAAGAGATTAGTTTGAGAGACCTATCTATAGCTTTCCATAATTCAAACTTTGAAATAATTGCAGGGAAGTATGGCTAGGATTGCATGAACAGGGCGATTAAACACACGGCAGATAAGTTAAGGGACACTGTAGGCACTTTAACAACTTAATTTTTATTAAGTTGTCATAGTGCCTGCAGTACTGACCCCCCTCACCAGACACCCAAAACCATGTAGTAAACTAATTAGAGGGTACCTCTGGGTATTAGAGCCGTGAATCTTAGATCTCGGTCCTCATACCATGACGTCAGTGACGTCACTTTCGGCCATAGAGAATCATTGCAAACAATGATTCTCTATGGCAGAATCTTATGAGCATTGCGGCAACCACCAATGCTCATATGTGTGTGTATGTATATATATACACATATACATAAACACACATACACTGTCTAGGTGTATTTTAATATTAATATATATATAATTATATATATATATATATATATATATATATATTAATATCAAATTACACGTAGACTGATACTGATTAAATATATATATATATATATATATAATTATTGTTATATATTTATATATAATATTAAAAAATGTAAATACGTTAAAAAATTAAATTAAAAAAATAATTCAAAATAAATAGATGTGTGTTATTTCGTTCTAACTGTATTGTGATATTAATATACATATATATTTATGTGAGGAGCAGGCCTCTAGGATGACATCACTTGGGGAGAAGGTTGTGGTAGCGTCGAGGAAGACTTGGCGCTGCAGAAAGGGCAATTTGTTTTAATTTTATTTATGTCATTTTTATATTTACATATGGGGAGGGCTAACTTACAAAGGGCATCAGGGCTGTAGCATTAGGAATACAGATATGTATTCCTAACACTACAGTGTTTCTTTAAGCAGTGACACTGCAAGGGTATGATCTATACACTGAAACCACTCCAATAACCCCTTAAAACCAGAGGGCGTACTATTACGCCCTATTCTAAGCGGCTCTAAATGCCGCAGAGCGTAATAGTATGCCCTCCGTTTTATTTTTACTTACCCAGCGGTTGGGGGGACTCCCAGGGAGCCCCCCGCGGCAGATCCGACGTCCTGCAGCCCTCCCGGCCATGTGAGAGTGAGGTCCTTGCGAGGACCTCACAATCACATGGCCGGGTTAGCTGCCTGCTGCATTGCCAGCAGGGGGACTAACTGTAATGACAGTTAGTCCCCCTGCTGGCTGGAAATAAAATAAAATTAAATAAGTGTAAAAAAATATATATATATATATATACACATATTCATACACACACATACACTGTCTAGGTGTATTTTACTATTAATATATGTATAATTATATATATATATATTAATATCAAATTACACGTAGACTGATACTGATTAAATATATATATAATTATTGTTATATATATATATTTATATATAATATAAAAAAAATGTAAATACGTTAAAAAATAAAATTAAAGGGGGGCGGTGCCTGGATATCATGGCGGCCAGATGCACCTTGTGTGACCTCCGAGCTCAATTCCCCAACTAAACCGGATTCCAGCTGACCGGCCAGCCATAAAGCTCCCAAAAGGGACTTACTCACCTCTGGAGCCAGAGGAGGAACCCCGGGTCTGTCGCCCGCGGGTACACCACATGGCCGAAGGAGGTCGGAGGAGTGAGGCCCAGTACGGCCGTCGGGCGGGGGCTGCGGCCGATCCCCCGCTCGATGTGAAGCTGTGCGACCCTAAGCTCGTCTCTCAGCCCTGTCTCCCCCCCTTTGGACCGGTGGGGGTCATCCCGGTCCGACCTGGCTAGTCTTCAGCACGTAAGAGCCCACTAACCTACACTCGAGCAGAGCCCACAAAATGGAGGCCTGTAATACCCAGCGGAAACCAGACATACCGCAGCCGGAGACAGCACTGCAAACTCCCGCGCAAATAACGCAGAAGAGGCTGGATGACATCTTCGACCGCTTCTGGGCGAAGCTGGAAGCCCGTCAAGCTGCAGCTACAATCCAGCACAGGGAGGTACACAGTAGGGCGGTGAGTTGGCCCCCTCTAATCCCCCACACCGTAAATCTACGCAAGCCTATTAGCCAGAGATCACCTAGGCCGAGGACCGAAACGGGCGCAATCCCACGGCATCACCCACATAGACGGAGGATCGCCCGCATCCTGCGGCGGCGTACCATCACGACCTCCCGTCTACCTCATGCAGGGGAGGACTGGGATCCTAAGAGCCCCCACGTCCGTGGCAAGAGGATGCTGGCCTACAAACCGGCCTGGGGCGAGAGGGACGCTCGACGGAACCACCCGAATGCTGCAACCTCCCTAGCACCCGTACTGCAGGACTTTCGATTTCCTACCTTGGGTATTGGTTGAATGCAGGCAAGCTTCTTGCAGCCGCACCATCCTTGGAGTCTTGACCATAAGCGGCAGCTGACACAATGGGTCTCACACACACCATGCCTTCACCGTAACTCCCCACATGATTGCGATCAATGGCAGCCGAATATTTCTGTTAATGGTCTATTTTAGACTTGTCTGTGTTTCAATTGTTAAGTACTACCTCTGTGCCTCAGATCTACCTACACATTAGCCTACCACCTGACATGAGACACATAACACATATAATGTATAAATCTTTAGCTCAGCATGTTTAGCAAGGCTACTATTGAAGAGCCGAATAGGCACAAGCAGAGGAGACAGCCAGGCTTAGCAACTAGCCGAATCTTTATCAAAATCAACACCTATTTCACCTGTATTTCCACAACTTTACTGAACCATCTTGTTTAAAATATATAAAAATGTGCTAGATAATCTCATACCCCGCATGTTAAGCGTGGAGAAAAGCTTGAGGACTGCTCCTGGGGCACCCCGAGCCTGCATGTAACTTTTATTTGCACTGCAAAAAAAAAAAAAATAAATAAAAATAATTACAAATAAATAAAAAAAATATATATAGATGTGTGTTATTTCGTTCTAACTGTATTGTGATATTAATATATATATATTTATTTATATCAAAATACACGTAGATTGAAATAATATATATATATCCATATACATAAATATATACGTATATATCACTATATATACCTTTATATATTTTTAAAAACATATATATATATATACATATATATACACATACGTATATATATACATATATTAATTCTACAAATATATTTATGTAATATTTTTACATAATTAGGTCTCTTCATTAATTACAATTAGCGGGACCTGGCTGACAACCCATGCCGAAAGTATAGGGAATTTAATTGGCTAGCACTATATTTAACCCTATAACTTTCCAAGACACCATAAAACCTGTACATGGGGGGTACTGATTTACTCGGGAGACTTCGCTGAACACAAATATTAGTGTTTCAAAACAGTAAAATGTATTACAACGATGATATCGCCAGTAAAAGTGAAGTTTTTTGCATTTTTCACGCACAAACAGCACTTACATGGACGATATTATTTCTGCGATACTTTTTACTGTTGTAGACATAATATGAAAGAGGCGAATTACGGTTGGATAGACATATAGCGCAAATGCCAGGTTTTGTTTAAGTTTTATTTTCTTCACAACGTGTACATTTGGCTCAGTCCTTAAGGGGTTAAGGGGTTAAGGACTGAGCCAAATGTACACACTGTGATCAAAACAAAACGTAAACAAAAACTTGAATTTACGCTATATGTCTGTTCAGGCGTAATTCGTCTCTTTCATATTATGTGCACCCACACTTATTATATATAATTGTATTCAGGGGAAACAGGGCTTTCATTTAACATCAAATATTTAGGTATGAAACATAATTTTATATGAATAAAATATAAATAAAATGGGAGAAAATAAGAATTTTTAAAAAATGTTTAGTTCTACGTGACATTTTAACTGTGAATGTCATAATATTGTTTGCTTTTACTGCAATAAAATACACATATTTGTATTCAGCGATGTGTCACGTGTAAAACAGTAGCCCCTATGTACAGGTTTTATGGTGTTTTGGGAAATTACAGGGTCAAATATAGCATGTTACATTTTTCTATTTTTTCACATTGAGATTCGCCAGATTGGTTACATTGCCTTTGAGACCGTATGGTAGCCCAGGAATGAGAATTACCCCCATGATGGCATACCATTTGCAAAAGTAAATTGTAATTAATAAAATTACCTAATTATGTAAAATTATTATATAAATATATAAGTAGAATTATTATTATATATATATATATATATATATATATATTTCCTGGCCATATCCATGGCAGCACAACATTGGGTAGCTCCTCCCTATCCCCATTGGACAGGAATAATAATTAAGCCGTATAAGTACCACCTCCTGCCCCTCCTTCCCCAGTCTTTTTTTCCTGTCCTATCCCTAGGACATGTCGGTCTTTTCAGACTGCTAAATTTTTCTTTTATGGCTAACCTGAGGATTAGTTCCTCTGGCCCTTGGGGAGTTCACCCTCTCTCCCCTGGGAAGTCTCCAGTATACGGCCCTGCGCAAAGGTGTCCCCCTGGAGAAAACCCCTTTAGTGACCGGGGGCTTTTTTCTCTCCATTTTTCCAGTGATGACATGGAAAGGTACATGGAATGTGACTGGTTTCCGGTTTGGTATCCTCCCACCAGGCTCAAGGTAATATTGTTTTATTTTACCTGTTGGTTTTTCTTTCTTTTGGAAAGTTTTTTCGTTAAGCGTTCTGGGGTTTCCCTGCATGGCTTTCGGGAGCCTCCTGTGCGCCCGCGCGGCGTGTAGGCGTCTCCTGTGCGCCCGCGCGGCGTGTTGGTGTCTCCTGTGCGCCTGCGCGGCGTGTATGGGTCTCCTGGGCGCCTGCGCGGTTCTGGGGACTCTGGGACGCATGCGCGGAATTCGCGCGCAAATCTGGCCGTTTCGCGCGTCTTTTCGGTCATCTGCGCATGCGCGATGACGTCAGACGCCTTCTTAAAGCGCCAGGCCTCCTTTTTTGTCAGTTTGAATTTTCTGCTTCCTGGAGAGTTTCTGGCACCGTTGAGTTCTGTGGATTGTTGATTCTTCGTCTTTTTTCTTCTAAAGTAAGTTCTTTTTCCTTTCTCTTTTTTCTTTTGTTTGGTTTCCTGTAGTTTTTCTTCTGGGTTCTAGTTTCGCTGTTTCATCTATTATTTATAGATGGATTCGCGCTCAGGATCTAGAGAATCAGAATCTTCTCATCATAATAGGTCACAATCTAAGCGATATAGGTAAGCCATCCATTTTTGGAACTTATTGATATTTTGATATCTAAAAGAGGGGTAATGTACTAATATTCACGTTTGGTGTATTTCAGTGATAAAAGTACAAAGACTTCAGGATCGTCCAAAGGGAAGTCGCCCAAAAGGACGCTGTGTGTATCCTGTGATAACAGAGCCATAGAAGGGAAACGTCTCTGTTCGAATTGTCTCTCAGCAGCCGCTGGACCTTCTCAGTTAACACCAGACTTTAAGCAGCTTATCAAGCATGCAGTTGCCCGGGGCATCAAAGAGGTTGGTAAGACCCACAAGCGACCTAGATATTCTGAGCCGTCAGATTGGTCTCCTGATAACTCGGAGGATGAGTTTATGGACACGGCTTCGCTGAGAGACTTGGCTTTTTCCTCGGAGGAGGATGCTTTGCCTGATCCTGACTTCCTGATACCTGCGGAGGTGGATCATTTGATTGCTCGGGTCAGAGAAACCCTTACTTTGAAAGAGCCCTCGGAGGAGGAACCCTCTACATCTAACCGCTATTTCTCAGATCTTAGAAAGAAAAGAGCGGCCTTCCCTGTGCATACCACTATTAGTGACCTTATTAAACAAGAATGGTCCAGGTCTGATAGGAGATCCTCTGCAAAAGGGAAATTCTCCAGATTATATCCGTTTGATCCCAAAGATGCTGAAACATGGGATCTTCCACCCAAGGTTGATGCTGCGGTGGTTAGGCTAGCCAAGCGCACTACCCTGCCAGTGGATGATGCAGGCTCCTTCAGGGATCCAATGGATCGTAAGATGGAATACTGCCTGTCTAAGTCCTATGTAGCCTCAGGCACGAGTCTCCACCCTGCCGTTGCTCTCACGTCTGTTTCAAGAGCTATGAAGGTTTGGCTACAGGAGCTGGATGGGGACATCAAGAGGGGCAGGAGCCGTTCCTCTATTGTTGATGCCCTGAAGGATATGCGTCTAGCGATTGATTTCTCTTCGGAGGCCGCAGTGGATCTGGTGAGAAACCTTGCTAGAAATATGTCCTTCTCGGTTTCCTCCAGGCGGGCGCTCTGGCTCAGATCTTGGGCGGCCGATGCTTCCTCCAAGAATAGTTTGTGTTCTCTGCCATTTCACGGAAACATGTTATTCGGCAAGAATTTGGATGAGTGCATCAAGAGGGCGGCTGAAGGGAATAAAGCCTTTCTACCCCAAGAGAGGAAGTATAAAGGATCCTTTCGCGCCCGGAAAGAGTACCATTCCTTTCGTGACAGTAGGTCCTACAAGCCTGGTAGGGAATACTCCCGATTCCAACCGAGGAGAGGTGCCCCTTCTGGGTACAGAGGAGGCAGGTCTCGCGGGTCGTCTTCCTCTAAGGACCCGAAGAATCTATGACTACGTACGGCCCAAAACCGAAGGTGTCGGGGCTTGTCTTCTCCAGTATCTTTCGAGATGGACCATTTCCACAAGCGACGTTTGGGTGCTGGATATTATTCGGAGAGGTTACCTACTAGAATTCTTCAAGCATCCTCCCAACCGATCCTTTCACCTCACAAAATGGCCAGGGGACAGGGAAAAGTGCATGGCTCTACGAAATTTCGTCCATTCCTTGCAGAAGGAGAAGGTCATCGTCCAAGTACCGGCAGGCGAAAGAACTCAAGGATTTTACTCTCACATCTTCTTGACAAGGAAATCCTCAGGGGGTTGGAGACCCATTCTGGATCTGCACAGGCTGAACAAGCATCTGCACATTCGCAGATTCAAGATGGAATCTCTGCAGTCTATAATAAAGGTTGTGTCACCCAACCAATGGATGCTGTCTATAGATCTACTAGACGCATATTTTCACATACCCATTGCCCGAATCCATCAGAAGTTCCTGAGGTTTGCTGTAGAGGAAGGTCACTTCCAGTTCAGGGCCCTCCCCTTTGGACTGAGCACAGCCCCGAGGACGTTTACAAAGGTCCTGGTTGTTCTCATCGCGGAGCTCAGAAAGCAAAACATTGCTATTTACCATTATCTGGACGACGTTTTAATCTTGGGAAACGACGTGGATTCTGTGACATCCCAAGCTATCACCAGCATTCAGTTTCTGCAAGCCCACGGCTGGAAGATCAACACCAAGAAAAGCCACCTCCACCCGACTCAATCTATGGTTTACTTAGGTGCCCATTTCGACACCCTAAAGGGTACTGTCCAGCTCTCATCAGTGAGAATTCTGAAACTCAGAAAGTTATTGAGGAGAATGCTGAATTCCCCGGTTGCCCCTGCAAAGGCGGTAATGAGCCTCCTTGGTTCTATGTCCTCCACAATAGGTCTGACGAGATGGGCTCAGTGGAGAATGAGACCATTCCAGGCCAACTTCCTGAGTCGTTTCTTATCCGGGAACCTGTTCCAGCCCATCAAGCTTCCCCTGAAGGTACGCCATTCTCTGATCTGGTGGCTGAACAGAAAGCACCTAGCCAAAGGCTTTCCATTAGGGGACATCGCATGGAGGACCGTGACAACGGACGCCAGCCAGTGGGGTTGGGGCGCTCATTATCTCCACGACTTTGCGCAGGAAGAATGGAATTTCAAGACAAGCAAGGTTCATTCCAATCTGCTAGAACTTCTGGCTGTCCTCAAAGCTTTGAAACACTTCTCGATCCAGCTCAAGGGTCAATGGGTAAAGATAAGGACGGACAACTCCACCGTAGTATCCTATGTCAATCACCAAGGGGGTACCAGGAGCTGCAAGATGATGGTACTGATGAATCACCTGATGTGGTGGGTTCAGAGAAACCTGGCGGGCATTGTAGCCATTCATCTCCCAGGGAAACGGAATCAACTGGCAGATTTCCTCAGCAGGTCCAGAATAGATCCGGGGGAATGGTGCCTGGCTCACAGGGTGTTCCGCATGATTGTGGACAAGTGGGGTCTGCCTCAAGTGGACCTTCTAGCCTCTCGGGCCAACAGAAAGGTAGCCCTTTTCTTCACAAAGGAAGAGGACCACCTGGCACTGGGAAGAGATGCCTTATCAAGCCCCTGGAGGTTCTCAATGCGCTATGCGTTCCCCCCGTTTCCACTAATCCTACCGCTCCTGAGGAAGCTGAGATCGGAGCGGGTGTCTCTCATCCTGATTGCACCTTATTGGCCTCGGAGACCTTGGTTTCCTCTGCTTCTGAGTCTTTCGGTGGAACCTCCTCTCCCACTCCCCAAAGTTGCGGATCTTCTGTTCCAGGGTCCTGTCATTCATCCAGACCCTGTCTCTCTCAACCTTATGGCTTGGAAACTGAAAGGAACCGGCTGTTGAATAGAGGATTCTCCCAGACCGTGATTGATACTATGCTGAGGGCGCGTAAGCATTCCACTTCGGCCACTTATTATAGAGTATGGGAAGTTTTCTCCAACTGGGCCCTTCACAGTAATGTGGATGTCCGAGATCCCTCCTCCTCCCATATTTTGGATTTCTTGCAATCTGGCCTTGAGAAAGGTCTGAGCTATAACACTCTCAAGGTACACATTTCAGCCTTGTCCGCCCTGACCAGTCATAGATGGGCGCTGGACTCGGATATCATCAGATTCATCAAGGGTGTCCTTCACATGAAACCTCCTATTAAACCGTTTGTCCCTTCCTGGAGTCTCCCTCTGGTTCTGGATGCCATGAAGTTGAAACCTTTTGAACCATTTGATTCAGTTTCCCTACAGGTTCTCTCTATTAAGACTGCCTTGCTGGTGGCCCTAGCCTCTGGCAGGAGAGTTTCCGAGCTCAGTGCTCTGTCCATCAAAGAGCCTTTTACTATCTTCCACAAGGACAGAGTGGTCCTCCGTACTGTTCCAGTGTTTCGACCCAAAGTTACTTCCTCCTTCCACATCAACGAGGATATTGTTCTTCCATCTCTGAGGTCGGACGCCCATGGAATGGGGAATTCTGCTGACCTGTCCTCTCTGGATCTAGTGAGATGCCTCCGGATGTATATTGATAGGACTTCTGATTGGCGTTCTTCTGACAGTCTCTTCGTTCTTCATAGCGGCTGTAAAAAGGGCTCTCAAGCTCCCAAATCTGCCATTAGCCGATGGATAGTAGCGGCTATCATTCTGGCTTATCAGTCCGCCGGATATCCGGTCCCTGTGGGTCTTAAAGCCCATTCCACTAGGGCTCTCTCTTCTTCCTGGGCAGCCGCTGCTAATGTCTCCCCTGAACTCATTTGTAAGGCGGCTACATGGTCTTCCTCTAACACTTTCATTAGGAGCTACCAGATTGATGTTAGAGCAGGGTTGTCTGATCAATTTGCTAAATCAGTCCTGTCTGTATCTAATTCCTGATCTCTGTGTCTGTCACTTGTTGTGGTGTTAATACACTTTGCATTTATGAAATTTTTTGAGTCTGTGTCTCTTTCCCTCCCTGGTTTTATTGCTTGGGTATTACCCAATGTTGTGCTGCCATGGATATGGCCAGGAAAATGGAAAATTTATTCATACTTACCGTAATTTTCTTTTCCTGGTTATATGCCATGGCAGCACAAGGGTCCCGCCCGGGGATATTGCTGGAACACGTGACTGGGGAAGGAGGGGCAGGAGGTGGTACTTATACGGCTTAATTATTATTCCTGTCCAATGGGGATAGGGAGGAGCTACCCAATGTTGTGCTGCCATGGCATATAACCAGGAAAAGAAAATTACGGTAAGTATGAATAAATTTTCCATTATATACACGTGTGTATATATATAAACAAAGAAAATCCAGAATGCACTCGCAGGACTTTTTTGAAAATTATTTTTATTTATATATAGGTATATATGTAGTGATTAATAAGTATATACTTATGTATTTAGATATATATATTATTTTGTTCTACGTGTATTTTGATATCAATATATATATATATATATATATATATATATATTCATTTTAAAATACAGTTAGAACGAAATTACACATATATATATTTTATTTATTTATTATTTTTTATTTTATTTTCCCCCTGCTGGCACTGCCTTGGATGGCTATGCCGTCCATGTTATTGTGAGGTCCTCGCAAGGACCTTGTGATCACTTGGCCCAGGGGGGCCGAAACGGATGGAGGGGGCCTTCCTGGGCTGCCAGGTGAGTCCCCACACCACGATCGTCGGCGTGGGATCGCCTACGACCAGCTAAGTACATAGCACGGCTGGGACGTCCTATGCCGCCCCCCGGCGTTTAGAGTTGGGTCCCCAAGGACGGCATAGCACGTCCGCCGTCCTTAAGGGGTTAAGCTATAGGAACACTCTAGCACTACAATCATTTCACTTAATAAATTGGTTGTAGTGCCTGAAGTCACCTGGCGCTGTCCCTCCAATCAGTGTTGAACCATTTTTGAGCAGTTTGACACTGAAGTCTTTAGCAGGCCAAAGCCCAGACCCTACTTGGGATAGGTAATATATAACAGCAATGGGTGGCTGTAATATGCTGAATGCAGTCAGCTGACATGCTCAGCCAATCATCACTGCCCATTGCTGCTCAGTCTAATGCTTCCTCATTCGATCAAGCAGTACAGCAGATGGCCTACTGGGACTCTGGTTCAGCATTAAACCATTAAAAATAGCTTCACACTGGGTTAACAGAAGGGTGCCACCAGGGTATTCCAGGCACTATAACCACTTCAACAAGATTAAGCAATTACTATGCCTACAGTGTCCCTTGAACCATATTTATTTAGTATTATATTGATTTGCTGAAGGAATATACTGGTACTGGGAAACAATTTTATATGAAATTGAATAACTTCTAAACCTAGTCAGCTGGTTATGAGTTCAAAATTACAATTGCTTTTTGTAAAAGTTAGCAATGATAACCTGGATTAATGATTTTTTTTACAGTTAATTAATTCAGTATGACTGATATGTAATTAATTTATCACCCTTATTATTTCCTATAAAACCCCAATTGAGATTTGTGTCCTTTTTGACAATATCTCTAACACGTTTGAATGAGTATATGCTAAAAAGGAAATCAATAACCATTGATTTTTTTTTCCATTGTGACAAAAGGTTTGGATGTCAGTTTGACAGAATGCCCTAAAAAATTGAAGTTTGTTTTCAGAGAAAAGGTCTTAAAAAGTCGAATGCTGTGCACCGGCAACAAAAATAAATTAATATAGCTACAAGATAGTGAGAAAAATAAATTAATCAATTTAACTCAATAAATTCAAGTATGATTCAATATATATGTTGTAATTACCACACAACAAAAACACCATTATTAGGTTCTCCATTTTATTGTATATATTTGGCAATAGATAGATATATCTTTTAATACACTGACATTTTAAATAACTTCGTAAATTGTAGGCATGTATATTTTATGTTTTAATGAATACCGTGACTTTATATAATACAGTATATATATATTGATATTCAAGGATAAAATATGTGTAAGAGGTACCGTATATACTCGAGTATAAGCCGAGTTTTTCAGCACATTTTTTGTGCTGAAAAACCCCAACTCGGCTTATACTCGAGTCAATAGTCTGTATTATGGCAATTTGCATTGCCATAATACAGACAGGGGCTGTGGGGGCTGTGAGAGAGCGTTACTTACCTCTCCTGCAGCTCCTGTCAGCTCTCTCCTCCTCCGCGCCGTCCGTTCAGCACCTCGGTCAGCTCCCAGTGTAAATCTCGCGAGAGCCGCGGCTCTCGCGAGACTTACACTGTGAGCTGACAGAAGAGCTGCACGGACCGGCGGAGGAGGAGGGAGCTGACAGGAGCTGCAGGAAAGGTAAGTAACATCTCTGCAGCCCCCACAGCCCCCTCCTACACAGTGCCCATCCACTGGACCACCAGGGAAGGAGCCCCCCTCCCTGGCCAGCTAGCAAGCAGGGAGGGGGGACGAAACAAAAATAAATTAATAATAAAATAATAATTAAAAAAAAAATAACATTACAAATAATAAATAATAATAATAAAATATGAAAATAATAAAAAAAGTATAATAAGTAAATAAAAAAAATAATGAAAAAAAAATATTAAAATAATGTAAAAAAAATAATAAAATTGCCCCCCTCAAGGCTCTGCAACACACACATACACACACACACTGCACTCATACACACTGCACTCATACACACTGCACTCATACACACACACACACTGCATTCATGCACACACTGCACTCATACACACACTGCACTCATACACACACTGCACTCATACACACACACGCTGCATTCATACACACTGCACTCATACACACTGCACTCATACACACACACACTGCATTCATACACACACTGCATTCATACACACACTGCATTCATACACACTGCACTCATACACACACACACACTGCATTCATACACACACTGCATTCATACACACACTGCATTCATACACACACACTGCACTCATACACACGCTGCACTCATACACACACTGCATTCATACACACACACACTGCACTCATACACACACACTGCATTCATACACACGCTGCACTCATACACACACTGCATTCATACACACACACTGCATTCATACACACACACTGCATTCATTATATACACACACTGGAAATAAATATTCAATTAATATAATTTTTTTAGGATCTAATTTTATTTAGAAATTTACCAGTAGCTGCTGCATTTCCCACCCTAGTCTTATACTCGAGTCAATACGTTTTCCCAGTTTTTTGGGGTAAAATTAGGGGCCTCGGCTTATATTCGGGTTGGCTTATACTCGAGTATATACGGTAATATAGTTGGGAACCTAAGCAGGCAACTTGAGTTATAGATGCGCTGGGAATAAGGTATGTTTCCATTCCTTTTAAAGGGGCTAAGGGGGGGATCATATAATGTAACTAAACCCCCATTATTTTTGCCTAGATTAGGTGTTTTTAAAAAAACTAATAAAATCTGTCAACATTGAAGTTGCCGTTTAGTGAATAGGTGAGTGCGCTGGATCTTGTGTATTGGTCCTTAAAGGAACATAACCAGCTCTGTGTAAATTGTCAAACCATTTGCTCAAGGTTTGATTTCTTACCTACTTTCATGCACTAGGAGTTTCTGCATGGAGCTTCTGTTAGCTCTCCTGAGTTAAACAATGCAATGCAGGACCAGCTCATGAGGCACTGCCAGGCTTAGCTCAATACAGAGAGCTAAGTGAGAGGAAGTGAGGGGCACCCAGCAGACACAAGCTACATTTTTAGACAGTTAGCAAATAGTTTGACTACTTACATTAGGTGGTCAAAAGGGCACTCCTAGCAGCATATCAGGGCCAGGTTTGCCCTCCTTGCTGCCCAAAGGCCAGTATCTTCAATGCTCCCCATGTATATATATATACATACATACATACACACATACACACACACAAGGTTTGGAGTATTCTATTGTTTACATTTATAAGACTAGTTTTGGGTGTGATTGATGTGGTGAATGTGACTAGGTTGGTGGTTGGATGATAAGTGGGGTAGAGCTGGTGGGAGAGGGTGTATGTGTGTGTAGGCTGTTTGAGGTGTTGTATGTTTGTAGGAATGCTCTTTGTGGGGTTGCATGTCTGGGGGTGGCTGCTTGTTGTGTTGCATTTGGGACTGTAGTGGGGGAATAGAGGCTTTAGTGGGGCTAGCAGTTATAGTGGGGTTATAGGGAATGTAGTGTGGAAATAGAGGCTGTAGTTGTAACGTACAACCCAACACGCAGAATGTAAACCCACCAGGAGAAAATAGAGACACTTAGAATGGCCAGAATAAAGAATAAACTAAACGAATGTTAAGACAAGCCAAGGTTAAGGGACGCCAGAAATACAAAATAACCGAAAAACAAAGCAGAGTCGTCAAAACAAAACAGAATAGTCGAGAGCAAACCAGGTCAAAACCAAAGAACTATTACAAAGGACACAGGAACGCGCTAAAAGGACACTAGTGACACAAGGCACACTAGGAATCACAACAGGGCACTGTGTGTTGGGCAGACTGGGCTTTTATATGGTTGGGGCGTGGTTAGCATAGGCGCGCCCCCAAAAGGTACGTGTGTACTGAGCTCTATTGCATAGAGCTCTCCTGAGGTCATGATGCCGGCACGCGTGCACTGCATCATAAAAAGGGGCGGGCGCAAAGTGCCCGGCGTCCTTGAGTCTGATTGGAGCCTCATTCAGCGTGGGAGCGGCAGTCCGCCCGATCCC
Organism: Pelobates fuscus; assembly: GCF_036172605.1. Classification (NCBI taxonomy): domain Eukaryota; kingdom Metazoa; phylum Chordata; class Amphibia; order Anura; family Pelobatidae; genus Pelobates; species Pelobates fuscus. The sequence continues at coordinate 136,483,464 of NC_086317.1, forward strand.
AGCATTGGTAGATCTGCGGACCAACAAGGTGAGTGATATAATGCTGACATTAGAGAGGATAGGTCTATAGTAGGCGATAGGGGCTATAATGGTGAGGATAGTAGTGCGCAGTATAGTTGCAATAGTTGGGAGAATATGGGCTGAAGTGGAGTGATAGACCCTATAGAGGTGGGTGGGAGTATAGGTATTATGGTGGGGTGGATAGAGCCTGTAGTGGGAGGATCTGGATTATTGTGGGGTGGCTAGTGGATATAGTCATGTGACAGAATGCTGTAGTGGAGTGACAAAAGGTGGAGTGAGGTGACAGGGGTTGTGGGGGGATGACAGGGTGACTGGATCATACTAGGGTGACAGGGACAGTGGTGGTGTAACAAGAGCTGTAGTGAATTGGCAGTGACTATACCGCAATGATACTGACAGAGGCGGTGGTGTGGTGGGGTGACAAGGGCTTTATAAGAGTGTCCAGGGATGGGGTAATCTGGTTCCCTGGTGGTCTGGTGGAAGATGCAGCATGTCTGGGTGCAGAAAACACTTTCTGGACGGTGCCGGGAAATGTATCAGGACGTTGCCGTGGTAAGCAATTAACACAGGAGAGTCTCCAACTAGTCAGGCGCCAACTTTACTTTGACGAGCCTGGGGAAACCATCCCTGTCAGCCTCAGCCACACTGGAAGAGAAGCTGGTCGGTAATGGAGATCTTTGATCTTGCCATCACCCATGCCACCCCTCTCCTGCCTGCTGTCCAGAGGCGATGGCCTTGGTGGCCTTGTGGCAAATCCAGACCTAGCTAGGATTATTCCTTTAATTAATTTACTGTGTATCAGCCAGTTGGTCAGTACACATGCACATGAAAATGTGTTATAGGCATGATAAACTTGCATTTAAATAAACTCTTGACCATTGCCCTATCATACTTGCCGAAATAAAGTTTAACCAAGCATGCTATTATATGATTTAAATCGTTAGTTTTAGTCCAAATACGGAATTCAGCAAAATAAAACTGCAATAATAATCAGCTACAAACACAAAATAAATGCTATTTTGCCTATAAATCAAGTGGATTTGTTTTCCTGCAATTATACCTAATGGCATATAATTAAAACTCTGCAGAGAGATTTAAATCTCAGTAGTAATTTATTTTTAAGTTGATTTCAGCAAAACAAATAGAGTTTAAATGTGCATGACCTTACATGGATATTTACAAATTTTATTACATCAGTATCTTTCCAGACAATTGTACTTTTTATGCAACTTTGGAAACTATAAAGGCATTTGTTCATATAGAAATTGAATATAAGACATTATTATTCAGGATCATATCATTTTCTAATAAGTGTGTCCATTTATTTCAATGGTAAACATTTGTTAGTGTTCTGTTAAACATTGATTTGTGTGTCCTCTTTATATTTGTTTGGGGGTTAAAAAAAATTAAAAGCTTAACCCCTTAAGGACTGCGCTAAATGTACACGTTGTGATCAAAACAAAACGTAAACAAAACCTGGGTTTTGACCATATGTTAGGCGTAATTCACCTCTTTCATATTATGTGCACCCACACTTATTATATATCATTTTATTCAGGGGAAACAGGGCTTTAATTTAACATCAAATATTTAGGTATGAAACATAATTTTATATGAAGAAAATATTTAAAAAATGGAAGAAAATAAGAATATTTTAAAAATGTTTAGTTCTACGTGACATTTTAACTGTGAATGTCATAATACTGTTTGCTTTTACTGCAATAAAATACACATATTTATATTCAGCGATGTCTTACGTGTAAAACAGTACAGTTTTTATGGTGTTTTGGGAAGTTACAGGGTCAAATATAGCATGTTACATTTTTCAGTTTTTTCACATTGATATTCGCCAGATTGGTTACGTTGCCTTTGAGACCGTATGGTAGCCCAAAAATGAAAATTACCCACATGATGGTATACCATTTGCAATAGTAGACAACCCAAGGTATTGCAAATTGGGTATGTCCAGTCTTTTTTAGTAGTCACTTGATCACAAACACTGGCCAAAGTTAGTGTTAAAGGACCACTATAGGCACCCAGACCACTTCAGCTTAATGAAGTGGTCTGGGTGCCTGGTCCAGCTAGGATTAATCCTTTTTTCTATAAACATAGCAGTTTCAGAGAAACTTCTATGTTTATAATAGAGTTAATCCAGCCTCTAGTGGCTGTCTCATTGATGCTAGAGGCGCTTGCGTGCTTCTCACTGTGAAAATCACAGTGAGAAAACGCCAAGGTCCATAGGAAAACATTGTAAATGCTTTCCTATGAGACTGGCTGAATGCGCGCGCAGCTCTTGCCGCGCATGCGCATTCAGCCGAGGAAGCGGAGAGGAGGAGGAGGAGAGCAGGAGGAGAGCTCCCCGCCCGGCGCTGGAGAAAGAGGTAAGTTTAACCCCTTCCTCCCCCTAGAGCACGGCGGGAGGGGGGCACCCTCAGGGCACTATAGTGCCAGGAAAACGAGCATGTTTTCCTGGAACTATAGTGGTCCTTTAATATTCCTTTGTGTGTGAAAATGCAAAAAACTAATCTGAACGCCAATTTTGGCCAGTGTTTGTGACTAAGTGGCTACTATAAAAGACTGGACATACCCCATTTGCAACACGTTGTGTATTGCAAATGGTATGCCATCATGGGGGTAATTTCCATTCCTGGGCTACCATACGGTCTCAAAGGCAACGTAACCAATCTGGCGAATTTTAATGGGAAAAAAACTGAAACACAAGCCTTATATTTGACTCTGTAACTTAAAACCTGTACATGAGGGGTTATATTTGGGAGACATCGCTGAACACAAAATTTTAGTGTTTTAAAACAGTAAAATGTATCACAACAATTATATCGTCCGTGTAAGTGCCATTTGTGTGTGAATAATGCAAAAAAATTCACTTTCACTGACGATATCATAGTTGTAAAACATTTTACTGTTTTGAAACACTGATATTTGTTTTAGCAAAGTCTTCCAAGTAAAACAGTAACCCCCATGTACAGGTTTTATGGTGTCTTGGAAAGTTACAGGGTTAAATATAGTTGTAACAAATTAAATTCCCTGGACTTTTGACCTGGGTTGTCAGGCAGGTTCCACAAATTGTAATTAATAAAATGACCTAATTATGTAAAATTATTGCATAAATATATACAAATAATTATTTTATATACATATATATATATATATATATATATATATACACACACACACATATATATATATATATATATATATATATATATATATATATATAAAAGAAACCAAGAGGGCTGCACTCACCTGAACATGTATCCATTATAGGGTGCTGCTGGGGCCAAAATATACAAAATACAGAATCCAGCACACTCGCTTATTAACTAAACAATGATTTTTAAACCTTAGAGATTTTAATAGTTTTATTTAAAAACACCTCACCTAGTCAAAAAATGATGGGGGTTTAGTTACATTATATGATCATACATTGCATAAGCCTGTCAACTACGTCAAAGTACCCCATATTCGGCAGGTCCTATGCTAGTAGCAGCCTAATGCTTGCTTGACGTAGTTGGCAGGCTTATGCAATGTATGATCATATAATGTGGGTGGGGGAGGCAGAGATAGCCTACAGATCAGGTAAGTGAGGCATATGGGGGGGCAGAGATAGCCTACAGATCAGGTAAGTGAGGCATATGGGGGGGCAGAAATAGCCTACAGATCAGGTAAGTGAGGCATATGGGGGGGCAGAAATAGCCTACAGATCAGGTAAGTGAGGCATATGGGGGGGCAGAGATAGCCTACAGATCAGGTAAGTGAGGCATATGGGGGGGGGCAGAGATAGCCTACAGATCAGGTAAGTGAGGCATATGGGGGGGGGCAGAGATAGCCTACAGATCAGGTAAGTGAGGCATATGGGCGGGGGGCAGAGATAGCCTACAGATTAGGTAAGTGAGGCATATGGGGGGGGCAGAGATAGCCTACAGATCAGGTAAGTGAGGCATATGGGGGGGGCAGAGAGCCTACAGATCAGGTAGGTGAGGCATATAGGGGGGGGGCAGAGAGCCTACAGATCAGGTAAGTGAGGCATATGGGCAGGGGGCAGAGAGCCTACAGATCAGGTAAGTGAGGCATATGGGCGGGGGGCAGAGATAGCCTACAGATCAGGTAAGTGAGGCATATGGGGGGGGCAGAGATAGCCTACAGATCAGGTAAGTGAGGCATATGGGGGGGGCAGAGATAGCCTACAGATCAGGTAAGTGAGGCATATGGGGGGGGCAGAGATAGCCTACAGATCAGGTAAGTGAGGCATATGGGGGGGGCAGAGATAGCCTACAGATCAGGTAAGTGAGGCATATGGGGGGGGGCAGAGATAGCCTGCAGATCAGGTAAGTGAGGCATATGGGGGGGCAGAGATAGGCTACAGATCAGGTTAGTGAGGCATATGGGGGGGGCAGAGATAGCCTACAGATCAGGTAAGTGAGGCATATGGGGGGGGGGCAGAGATAGCCTACAGATCAGGTAAGTGAGGCATATGGGGGGGGGCAGAGATAGCCTACAGATCAGGTAAGTGAGGCATATGGGGGGGGGGGCAGAGATAGCCTACTGATCAGGTAAGTGAGGCATATGGGGGGGGCAGAGATAGCCTACAGATCAGGTAAGTGAGGCATATGGGGGGGGCACAGATAGCCTACAGATCAGGTAAGTGAGGCATATGGGGGGGGCAGAGATAGCCTACAGATCAGGTAAGTGAGGCATATGCGGGGGGGGCAGAGATAGCCTACAGATCAGGTAAGTGAGGCATATGCGGGGGGGGCAGAGATAGCCTACAGATCAGGTAAGTGAGGCATATGCGGGGGGGGCAGAGATAGCCTACAGATCAGGTAAGTGAGGCATATGCGGGGGGGCAGAGATAGCCTACAGATCAGGTAAGTGAGGCATATGCGGGGGGGCAGAGATAGCCTACAGATCAGGTAAGTGAGGCATATGCGGGGGGGGCAGAGATATCCTACAGATCAGGTAAGTGAGGCATATGCGGGGGGGGGCAGAGATAGCCTACAGATCAGGTAAGTGAGGCATATGCGGGGGGGGGCAGAGATAGCCTACAGATCAGGTAAGTGAGGCATATGCGGGGGGGGCAGAGATAGCCTACAGATCAGGTAAGTGAGGCATATGCGGGGGGGGCAGAGATAGCCTACAGATCAGGTAAGTGAGGCATATGCGGGGGGGGCAGAGATAGCCTACAGATCAGGTAAGTGAGGCATATGGGAGAAGTCGCCTAGGTCAAAAAAGTCTAGATTACCTCACCTTTATTAAGATGAATGAGGGATGGATCCCGAAGGGACTGACAGTGGGCGATACATTCGACTAAAAAAGGCCTGATGAGATGAGCTGCCTTGGGCTAAAAATGGTCCACACGCTGCTGTATTTTAGCTCTGAATGCCGGTTGACTTGCGTGACTTATCCGCCACCAACTAGGGTTCAAGCCGCAATGTTTTAGGGCACTTTCTGCCTGGGAAACAAACATCAATTTTTCTGGCAGCTGCTACAGCAGCGGCTGCAACAATACCTAATTTTTCAGGCATGTGTACATGCCTAATTTTTCGGGTCTCTACTCGGAATAAGAAGATAGTCACCTTTTGCACTTAGTGCTGCAATGTAGAACATTGCAGTTCAAGAGAAACTGCTAAGTTTTCCTTGCAGCTCTATGTCAGCCTCTAGTGGCTGTCTCCCAGACAGCCAGTAGAGGGATTCCTAGTTTGAAACGAACCTTTGGTCCAGTATCTGACGCTGGACGTCCTCACACTATGCATGAGAACATCCAGCGTCAGATTTTTTCCCCATAGGAAAGCATTGATTTAATGCTTTCCTATGGGGAGGTTGTTACATTACTGTTGTCCCCTGTTATAAAAGATTTATTCTGTCGCATACTTTTGGTACTTTGGACACTGTTCTGACGGATTTACAGTCCTCGTATGGTCCAGCCCGAACCCGCTATGTACGCCTAGAGGTGGCCGCCATTTCGGGACTTTGCACGTGTTCGCGGCCATCTTACCTACAATCAGCGGTGGTCGCCCAGAATCATCTGGAACCAAAAACGGAGACCCACACAGGCGAACACCGCTGAGACCTCCAGGATCACAGAACTCAGTGTTGGACGTACCGAACTATTCACCGTTCAGTAAAGCACTTGCCCTGCACATGGGGATTACAGCGACCCCAGGGATGACTACGGAAGACAAAGGGTTGTGGGGTTTTTACCGTCCGAACGAAGACCGACCGCAAGGCCTAAACGTATGGAACTATTTTCGGCCGAAAAGTCCGTGCGGTCGGTCTAAACTTTAGAAGCCCCTAACTTCCGAACCGCTCATCCGATCGGGCCAGTTTTTGGATATGTTGGCCTCCAGAACAAGATCTATCTAGCGATGCAGGGTGTATGGGTGTACCCCCTGGTTTTGGGGTACATCCAGAATATGGACAAAAGTATGTGTAATATAATTGTGTTACTTGGTTATCTGAGGGGAGGGGACATGTGGGTTGAACCCAATATGTGATTGGGTATTTTATGCCTCCCCTTGGGAGTGTCCTCTTTGTGTGTATTTACAATAAAAAGCAGGCTGGGCATCCCAGTCCTCAGTTCTCATTTTTGACCCTCAATTCGCAGCCTCGACTCGTTTTGTGTGGGGAAAGGATATCCTAGCTGCACCATAGCTAGGGGGAGATTCTACACTTACAGGTCTCTACCGAGTATCGCTCCATTCTACTCTTCAAGCCGGGAACCAGGACATCCAAGCGATCAACCCTCCTGCTAGACTGGGGGCAATCGTAACAATTGGTGGCAGCGGCGGGATCATCCTGGAATTCCTAGAAGAGGTACAGAACGGATGGAGAGTAACTACGACAAATTGAAGCGCACCACGTTAAAGGACTTACTTGAGAGCCGAGGGGGACACGCGAACAGCCGCCCAAGGAGAGAGCTAATCGCGGAACTAACCGAAATGGACCAGAATCTTACCATGGCCGAAGCCACTGCCACTTGCACTGATGAGAAAACCCGGTTGGTCCGGGAGAGGCTGCCCCTGTATGGGCCAAACCCCTCCATGGAACTCATACGGCAATTAATGGCCGAGGCCGAGGCAGATGTCGAAAAGGACAGAGCCCACGAACACAAAATGAAACTCGCCGACCGAACCCCCCCGGAGACAACGGAAATCCCAAAGATTCCTTTTGCAGCATTTAAGCCGTTTGTGGAGAGTGAAATGGGGATTGACGAGTTCTTGGCCGATTTTGAACGGCAATGTGCACTGCACCAAATCCCCGCAACAGCTTGGCCAAAGATACTAGCTGGGAAACTGGCGGGTCGAGCTATGGAGGCTTTTCGGACTCTCAGCCCCGAGGAAGCGGAGCAATATCAGATGGTAAAAGACACCCTACTTAAGAGATATGCCGTAACCCCCGACACTTATCGCAGACAATTCCGCAACACCAGTAAAAAAGTAAATGACACCCATGCTGAATGGGCTCACCGCATGCGGAGGGCGGCTACCCACTGGATGAATGGGTGCCGTGCCGTTACCGCAGCCGAAGTGTTGGAACTGTTTTTATTAGAGCATTTTTATGACGGGTTGGCACCAAAGGACAGAGAGTGGGTAAAGGATCGGCGTCCGAGCGATCTCAATGCGGCAGCCCGACTAGCTGACGAACATCGGGACGCTCAAGTTCACGAATATCCCCACTCTCGAATAGCCACCCGGCCCGAACTCCGAGAAAACCCTAGACCAAACCCCCGACCCGAGTTTCGTACCCCAGTGCCGGCCGGACCTACTCGATATGCCGGGCCACCCAGCCAGTACCCCCAAGAGCGTACCCGCCCCACTTGCCACAAATGCAAGCAGCCGGGGCACTTCATTTCCAACTGCCCCCTAAACAACAACCTCCCGGGTAACAACCGCCCCGCCCGTGCTTTTTGTGTAGACCAAGCAAATACTATGGAAGAGTATCTGGGACCATTACATGAAGCTAACCCTGTGTATGCCGCAACCGACAACCGACAGCACCATCGACAGGAGGTACTGTTGGAAGGCCGCCCGGCACAAGGATTGAGAGACACCGGGGCCACCATCACTCTAGTCCAGGGGAAGCTCGTACCACCACATAAACGCTCCACAGACACGGTGGCGGTCCGAGTGGCTGGAGGGGACATATACAAATTACCCACAGCAAAAGTACATCTTGATTGGGGTGAGGGAAAAGGACTTGTGAGGGTGGGGATCATGGACAGTTTACCCGCTGAGGTCTTACTGGGCAACGACCTGGGCCCTATGACTTCGGCATTTGCCCCCTCCTATAACTCAGAGGCATATCCGGTTACCACCCGGTCCCAGGCAGGACGGGCTCGAGAGGCTTCACCGGTGCGGGAGACTCAGGTAAGACCGATCCCGACTGTACCTACCTTCCCCGACCCATTACCCTGGGATACCCCTACCGCCTTCGAGGCTGAGACTAAAACTGACCCCACTCTCCAGAAATACAGAGAGCGGGCCGACACTGGGACGGGGGGATCCGACCAAGAGATATTTGTATGGGAACAGGGGAGACTGTACCGACAGACGGAAAAGAAAGGGAACCGTAGGAGGCAGTTAGTAATCCCTCACAAATATCGACGAGATATCCTCCGGATAGGCCACGACATTCCCCTAGCCGGACATTTGGCCGTAACCCGGACCCTTAAACGTATCACCCATACCTTCTTTTGGCCAGGGGTACATACCGATGTGCGTACATACTGTAGTACGTGCGAAGTGTGCCAGAGGGTCGGCAAAAGAGGAGACCACCCCAAGGTACACCTCATAAATATGCCCCTCATCGAAGAACCATTCAGTAGAGTGGCCATTGACCTGATAGGACCCCTCGCCACTCCCAGCCCCTCCGGGAAACGATATATCCTCACTATTGTGGATTACGCTACCCGCTACCCGGAGGCGGTGGCTCTATCTAATATCCAGACAGACACGGTAGCCAATGCGCTGGTCCAAGTCTTCTCTCGTGTAGGATTTCCCCGAGAAATCCTGTCCGACCAGGGCACCCAGTTCACGGCGGAGCTAACGCAACAGCTGTGGCAGGTCTGTAAAATAAAATCCCTACTCAGTTCCCCATATCACCCCCAAACCAACGGACTATGCGAAAGGTTTAACGGGACCCTTAAGCAAATGTTAAAGACGTTTACCCAGGAATATAGGGACTGGGAACGTTTCTTGCCACACCTCCTATTCGCTTATCGGGAGGTGCCGCAGGAAACTACCGGATTCTCCCCGTTCGAACTGCTGTATGGACGCAAGGTCCGGGGCCCCCTAGACCTGATCCGAGAGCATTGGGAGGGGGAGACGGAGAACACAGGAGTCCCCATCATACCATATGTCCTAGAGCTTAGGGACCGCATGGAGCAGCTAGCCAGGTCGGTCCGGGCTAACCTCCAGGCGGCCCAGAGGCGACAGAAAGTCTGGTATGATAGAGGAGCACGGAAAAGGAGCTTTGAGATAGGGCAAAAAGTAATGGTTCTTAAACCCGTCAAAACAGACAAATTACAGGCAGCCTGGCAGGGCCCCTACCAAATAATAGAAAAGAAAGGAGATACCACGTACGTGATTGCCAGCTGCCACGACCCGAGCTTAAAGAAACTGTTCCATATTAACATGTTGAAAGCATATCTCCAACGCCCCGAAGATGTGCTGGCCATATGTAGTCCCGCAGCCGAAGACCCCGATAACTTGCCCATTCCCGACTTACTTACCCAGGACCAACCGGCCGATATAGTGGGCCAAGTACAGATAGGCGAGTGGCTTAACCCAGTAGAGAGGGAGCAATTGCAGCAATTGCTCCGAGAAAAACAGGCAATGTTCTCCCAAAAGCCAGGGTTCACCAATCTAGCCACCCACCAGGTAGATACCCCCGGACAGCAACCCTTGAGGCAGGCCCCCTACCGCATCCCCGAGGCGGTCAGAGCGGGGATGAAACAAGAAATCACGGAAATGCTGAACCTAGGAGTCATTGAGTCCTCCGATAGTCCCTGGGCATCCCCGGTAGTACTCGTACCCAAAAAGGACGGTACTACCAGATTCTGTGTGGACTATCGGAAACTTAATGATAAAACCGTGACAGACGCCTACCCCATGCCCAGGGTAGACGAGTTACTGGATCGCATAGCCCAGGGGAACTACCTAACCACCATTGACCTGTGTAAAGGTTACTGGCAGATTCCCCTGGCCAGGGAGGCTATCCCCAAGTCGGCATTCGTCACCCCGTTTGGCCTATATCACTTCAAGGTTATGCCATTCGGGATGAAGAATGCCCCGGCCACGTTCCAGCGCTTGGTGGATAGACTCCTTGATGGCTTCCAGGGTTTCGCCTGTGCATACCTGGACGACATAGCGATCCATAGCGCGTCCTGGGAGGAACACCTAACCCACGTAGGGATGGTCTTAGATCAGATTCTGGCCGCCGGCTTGACTCTGAAACCAGAGAAGTGCCATTTTGGCATGGCTGAAGTGCAGTATCTGGGGCATAGGGTGGGGTGCGGGAAACAACGACCAGAACCTGCCAAGGTAGAGGCAGTTGCCAATTGGCCCACCCCCACCACCAAGACACAAGTACTAGCCTTTTTAGGTACCGCAGGGTACTATCGGAAGTTTGTGCCTGACTATAGTGCCATTGCCAAACCCCTGACAGACTTGGCAAAGAAAAACCTTCCTCGACAGGTCCTGTGGTCTCCCCACTGTGAAATAGCGTTTCAAACTTTAAAAACTGCTCTTGTGAATGCTCCCGTGTTGGCCGCCCCAGCCCCTAACAAACGTTTTATCGTCCACACAGACGCTTCCATGTTCGGGCTGGGAGCCGTCCTCAGCCAAGTAGGCGAAGACGGAGGGGAACACCCTATTGCCTACATCAGTCGTAAGCTCCTGCCACGCGAAGTTAGCTATGCCGCCGTGGAAAAGGAGTGCTTGGCACTGGTGTGGGCACTAAAGAAACTGACTCCTTATCTGTACGGGCAAGAATTCACTCTGGTTACGGACCACAATCCCTTGGTATGGTTAAACCGGGTCTCTGGAGATAATGGCCGATTGTTACGGTGGAGCTTGGCTCTACAACCCTTTAATTTTACCATCACTTATCGACCCGGGAAACAGAATGGCAATGCCGATGGATTGTCCAGGCAAACCGATATCAGCCCAGCCTAACCAGAAGTCTGGACAGCCTTAGTCTACCCCGAAAAGGTGTCTGCCAGAGTGTTCCACAAGGAGGGAGCACTGTTACATTACTGTTGTCCCCTGTTATAAAAGATTTATTCTGTCGCATACTTTTGGTACTTTGGACACTGTTCTGACGGATTTACAGTCCTCGTATGGTCCAGCCCGAACCCGCTATGTACGCCTAGAGGTGGCCGCCATTTCGGGACTTTGCACGTGTTCGCAGCCATCTTACCTACAATCAGCGGTGGTCGCCCAGAATCATCTGGAACCAAAAACGGAGACCCACACAGGCGAACACCGCTGAGACCTCCAGGATCACAGAACTCAGTGTTGGACAAACCGAACTATTCACCGTTCAGTAAAGCACTTGCCCTGCACATGGGGATTACAGCGACCCCAGGGATGACTACGGAAGACAAAGGGTTGTGGGGTTTTTACCGTCCGAACGAAGACCGACCGCAAGGCCTAAACGTATGGAACTATTTTCGGCCGAAAAGTCCGTGCGGTCGGTCTAAACTTTAGAAGCCCCTAACTTCCGAACCGCTCATCCGATCGGGCCAGTTTTTGGATATGTTGGCCTCCAGAACAAGATCTATCTAGCGATGCAGGGTGTATGGGTGTACCCCCTGGTTTTGGGGTACATCCAGAATATGGACAAAAGTATGTGTAATATAATTGTGTTACTTGGTTATCTGAGGGGAGGGGACATGTGGGTTGAACCCAATATATGATTGGGTATTTTATGCCTCCCCTTGGGAGTGTCCTCTTTGTGTGTATTTACAATAAAAAGCAGGCTGGGCATCCCAGTCCTCAGTTCTCATTTTTGACCCTCAATTCGCAGCCTCGACTCGTTTTGTGTGGGGAAAGGATATCCTAGCTGCACCATAGCTAGGGGGAGATTCTACACTTACAGGTCTCTACCGAGTATCGCTCCATTCTACTCTTCAAGCCGGGAACCAGGACATCCAAGCGATCAACCCTCCTGCTAGACTGGGGGCAATCGTAACAGAGGTATAATGCGCATGCAGCATTTGTCGTGCATGTGCATTAGACCCCGCTCATCGAGGGACGGAGTAGGGGGCGGAGTGTCAATCAAGTGCTGAGGGATAGCGGCGCTGGGAAAAGGTAAGTGAATAAAGGGCTCTTAACCCTTTATTTACCGTGGAGGGGGGCAAGGGAGGGGGGAGTGATAGTGCCAGGAATACAGCTTTCCTGGCACTACCGTATCCCTTTAAAATTGAAGTTACGAGAACAAGCAGTGTGGGAAGCAGGGAGAAGTCTGCTGTGAAGGCAGGGACAGACAGCAGGCACAGCATGCTATCGGGGCGGAGCCAACAGCCGAACAGAACGGTCGCATCTCCAGTGAGCTCCGTGATAATACCAGCTTATTTCAACAAAACTACAAACTATTATCCCCCCAAAAACCATACGACCAAGCTGATAGCTTCTACAACCTAGGTAGCATGGGAAAGAAGAGTAAAAAACTGAAATCGGACGGCACACGTCCGGGAGCAACTATTGGAGACTTGTGGCGGAGAGCGCAGGGGGCCCTGGAGCCCAACATGGCGGACTACACAAGCTACGTAGACGACTTTAATAACTCCGACGACCCATTCTCTGACCAAGAGGAGATTACCCTACCCGTCTCGAAACCGCCGACAACACCCAAGGCACAGACGGATGCACCTCCGGTCACAAAGGTGGAGATGAGGGAGCTGCTGGCCGAGCTCCGACGGGGCATCCAGGCCGACATGGCGGAAATGAAGAAAGACATCCAAGGCCTGTCGGACCGCGTGGATGTCGTCGAGCGAAACACAACGAGCCATACAGAGCAACTTGCCACTCTGCAGAGAGATGTCGCCGCCCTACAACAGCAGCACATCCAAGCGGAACATAAAATGGCGGCAATGGAGGACACGCGGCGGGCCCCAAACCTTAAGATCAGAGGTATAGCGGAGTCTGTCTCGGATGCCGAGGTGCCTCATCTTATTCGGCGGCTGGTAAGCACGATCCTCCCAGTAAGGCAGGCCAAGGGCATAAGCATCGACGGCGCATTCCGAATAACCAAACCCACAACAGCGCCACAGACAGCACCCAGGGACATTATTGTCAAATTCAATAAACGCCAAGACAAAATGGCAGTAATGGCAGCCACCAGGGGAATCACGCCATATGCCTTTGAGGATATGACCCTCCTTTTTTACTCAGACCTGTCTAGAGGAACTATGCAATGGCGTGCGGCCCTCAGGCCACTTACCACCGTACTCCGCGCACACAACATACAATACCAATGGCGCCCACCCCGCAAACTACAAGTAACTCACGGGACTGGCACCTATCTCATATCTGACCTCCCAGAGGCGAAAAAGCACTTGGCGGCATGGGGCCTCCCTCGGGACGCCATTCAGCAGCCTGGAAGGCCCTCCAACTCCCGTATGGGGAACCCGGACACCTCCGAGACATTTGTCCCAAGAAACGTCACCCAAATGACAACATCGGCAGATTCTCGCTGTAACCAACGGCGGACTTAAGGCTCTTCACTTACCTTTTTTTGTTGTTGTCCCTGGGACTATGAGGACTAAGGGTCACGAGGAACGACTTCAAGATCGTCCCATAAGATGCACCTGGAATACCGGCTGAACGACGCCTGAGGCCTACACCCAGGCTGACCACCTGGACGCAGAGTGGGACACCTAACGTCCTTGTAGAACTACAACTGGTGGCACATCCAGAGACTTAAACTCTCCTTTACATTTTGTTTTACTAATGTTTTATTATTGTTACTTGCTTAGTTATATTCTTTTACTCAGACACCACAAGATGCGAAGACGCATAAGTTTAATGTTTAAGGGGAACTCTCTGGCCAGCCTTAAGGATAACAGACCTCTTTTAGAATACTTACTAGAGGTCGGGCCGGTTACGTAGGAATGTTAACCTCACTGCACCCGCAGGGCCTTTTCACAGACGCCTACCTCTACCTTGTGTCTCGCCACTTACACGCCTGTTCGACCTTCAACCTATCAATCCTAGGCCTCCTACTGTACCAGACTGCCCTAGATCACACAGGCAAAACACTGGGCACGAGACAGGGTCGCTACCACATAGACGGGTAATACTGACATTAATGCACTCAGCACAGGCAGAACTATTCCGAAGTCACCGTCTCGCAACTACATTCTGCTTCTATGCTGACTGTATGTTCTAGCCTCCTCGGTTAAGCGACCGCAGTACATAACCCGACGCTAGCCTAACACGGTCAGCTACCGTTACGAGCAAGATCCACGGCATACAGGGGTAAAATGTCCCCTTTGGGCTTACGTAGTGCCCGAGCGCTCCAACCACAGGCTTAATTCCCCCCCAACCATTTATTACATCTTAGACCCGCTAAAACCCACACAGAACTTGACTGTCCTGGACCGGTGCGGTTAGTATGCGGGATAGCAAGAATTACTACTAGCCCCTAGCATGACCCGCCCGCCCTGAACAGCAGAACAAGGCACATACCCCCTCATTTTCCCACTCGGAGAGGATAGTAAGGGATATAACCCAGGCAGCTTCATCTCATGCCTGCCTAGTGAGAACTCAGCTCACATTTACAATTACGCACACTGAACTCGCACAGTCATTCTGAGCAACAACAGCCACATAGTTCAGAACCTAAAACCACTCTCTTGTTCATCCGTATTGTTTTTGTTTTTGTTTCATATATGTTTATTGTTCTTGTGCACCCTGGCGGACTCTTATGTAAACTGCAGCTGTAAAGCGTGGCTTTACTCATCTCATTTACATTATCATTATACGCGCAGCTAGCCACATCTCAAAGCAGGTTGCGACAAGAAAACGAAGCCAACTAGTCTTACATACTCGTGTAATTTGTTCTCTTACCCTACGCTTAAGCCTGTTTCACTATGCAACACTTCATCAAAAAAAAAAAAAAGTGCTTTGTCTGTTAATACCCATTGCAATGAATGTTTAATACTAAACGTATGGATTGCCGTTGGGGTACCATACGCACGCCTGTAACCATTCCAAGCACTGCAAAAATAAAGAATTAAAAAAAAAAAAAAAAAAATTGAAGTTACATATAGCAGAACTTTGACAGTGGGCAGAACACCATTTAAACAGGTAAAACACAGTATGAAGAAAAAGAATTTATGGCAATCAGTATAAGTAAAAAATCAAAGTAAATTCAAAGTGAATTGAAGACCAAAGTAGTCGAAATGAAAGCATAACTGACTTGGAGACTGTTTCCAGTTCTGTTGTTTTGGCTTTAAATTTTAAAATCACTTTGAAGTCTTGTTGAATTCCCAACAATTTTCACTTTATTAAATAACCCTGACTAGAGTCAGCATAATTATAGTTATGAAGCCTTTTGTGTATGGAAACTTATCCAAATCCCATGCTTAAAATTTAACTGAGATATAGGTTAAAGGGACACTATAGTCACCAGAACAACTACAGCTTAATGTAGTTGGTCTGGTGAGTATAGTCAGTCTCTGCAAGCTTTTTAAGGTAAGCACTACCCTTTCAGAGAAAAAGCAGTGTTTACATTGCTCCCTAGGGACACTCCTCAGACAGCCACAATAGATGCTTCCTGAATCAATGTTGCCATCTGAGGACAGCCGTCTAAAGGAATCCTATATTGAAAGCCCTAAAAGTACCAAATGTTGATCACAGATAAACTACCATGATATGACCATTGAGCCCTCTTTCACAGTACTGTGTAGGTTTACGACTCATTATAGATGGATAGTTGGTTGCCAATATTAGACTGTCCTTACACAATAGAGTAGTTCTTAATATGCCTTGACTTTTCTAATTATCCTGGAATATACTGTGAACTGTATAAGCCTCAGAATGAGGTTGAGAACAGAGATACATAAAAACAAGGTTTGCTTTGCTTATGTATTATATACAGTAAATTCATATACCAACAGATGTGGTCAAGTTAATCTTGATTTTCCTTTCACTCTTTTCCTTCCTGTGAAAATATAGAATATTACTGTTAGAACTCTTGGAAGACAAACGTACCTAGACATTATCCTTGGGGTCAACTCCTTAAGAGTCAAAGGCATAACAGGCATGTCATAAAATGAAGAGAATGCCTAATGCATGGTTCCTGATTAAAACCTCCAGGGAAGCAATCAGAAGACCAGTTGCATTCATACAATCTTACATAAGATATCAAACTATAGCAATGTACATGCACATTCGCCTCAATTAAAAATAATTCTTAAAGGATCACTAAATGCACAAATCTCAATGAAGTGATCTGCGTGTAGTGGCCTTGTCCTTTAAACCCTGTAATGTTTACAAAGCAGGGTTATACACACCTCAAGTAGCTGTCTACCAGACATTGACAAGAGGTGCTTCCTGTGCAACAACAGAGTGAAACTTGGTCATGTGACCAAATGCAGTTCGTAGGAGAGCATTGAATTCAATGCTTTTCTAAAAGAAGCATTTAATTTTATTTGCCCCACCCGACGTCCTCAGTGCTTCTCTATAAGGAGCATTGGATTGTACGATCGTCGAGGAAGTGACACCATGGGAGGTCGACCAGCACCAAGGAAGTATTCACAAAAGGTAAGTAAATTTTTTTCTTCTTAAATCATTTTTAATGTGTACGGGGGGGGGGGGGGATAAATTTTTGATCTTATATAATTTATGTGTGTGGGTACTGCAAAATATATAGTTATTTTATCTTGGTGTATACATATGGAACAACATCCACATGTATAGAATCCTTTGTTTCCAGTGTGCAAGAAGGGTTTTCATTACTTTTGGGAAGAGAACTAGAGCTAATCGATTTTCTTAGATTTTCAGTCTATCAAAAAAAATACAACAAACATTGACTAGCCCCTAATCGATTTTTCATTATTATATATATCTCTATTTGTTCAGTCATTTGAGCACACAAGTAAAAGAAGAATCTCTGGCATTCTTTGATGTATATATAAAAATAGTGTTATTTCTAGGTGTTATACTAAACATGCAACAGTTGCTCAGAGGGAGCTAGTTACCATGCATTGGTGCTGTATACTTCCACTAGTCAACCCATCTCAGTACTCATTAAGGCCAGCAGACATCAGATGATGAAGGATTCGAAGTAGCAAAATCACAAGACCTGTCATATATCTTGTAATTGTCAGGTTACCAGTGAGTTGACATCGGAGAAACAAATCTTAACAGCTGTTACGTGAAGACACAGAAAGCACAACATCGTCCATTAGTCTACAAACACACGGGTCCTGCTGACAGAAAGCACTTTGCTAAATGTGGATATTCTCGACAGATGCCATGTGGTTACTTTAATATGTCACTGTCAATAGGCCACTTTGTCACTAAGTGGAACCAACCTTTTAATCTTATGAAGCCCGTAACTCTCTCCCAATCACTTTAGTTCAACATGGAGAATTAAACAGATGACTGGATATTGTAATAAATTGTACATAAATCATGCACATTCTCACATAGTCTATCGCTTGTTTTTTACACCTTCGTTCCATCATTACACTAAATTTTTGCCTCCATTAAAAATGTCTCTTTCCTGTCATATTTCTCCATGATAGGTCTTATTTTCTACCCCACTTTTTTCTACCTCACTGTCTTACCATTAGCCTGAATAGGAGGGAAGAATATGTTTAAAAAAAAATGTAAAAAAGTGCTGTTTTAAAAATTGTAGAAGATGGTGTAGAAAAGTAGTAATGTACTACAGTCAAACCTTAGACCTACTATGTATGTAATCAGGAGAGTGGGAGTGGGGGTCTCATGGCACACTTAGTATCACAAGCAATGTGTTCACTAGTAAAGATGGCAGTGTTATCTTGCCATTCATGCATGCCACGATGACAGCGTTCCGACAAAGTGGCCAATCAAATCTGCCCATACACAGAGCACTGCTGAAATCCTCATATATAACATTCTAAATTTGTATACTGTTGCTTTGAACATAAACTAAATAATGTTTATATAAAACACACTTTTATACTAAATATATTTCCTGTTATAGATGTTCCCCCTAAACACTGGATACTTATCTTTTTGGATTATAACTGATTAACAATCTTCAAGCCTTATGTTCACCAATCCTCCTATACATGGGCAGAAATTCCCAGTATTTCAACCTAAGTGCAGTACAATTAATTGCATTTAAACATGCCTATACCCTGTACTTTTCCTCAGTCCTTCCGACAATAGGTAATCTGATAGCTCGCTTGGATGATCAGGATGGCTGTTTGCAATGTGTGTGTCAATGTCAAACAATAAAATTGTGTGACATAAGGAGACCTTACATGTTTGTTCATCATGGCCTGTCTGATCCCAGAGCACACAGACTCTTGTTTGTTGATATCTTTCCTCTGTGAACATCAGTGTATTCCATACTGCAACCTCACATCGGTTAAAATACGCCATATTGTTCACTTTAACATATGCTATAATTCCTACAAACAATTGTCCAACACCTCACTACACTTCTCTTCTACACAGCTACATTTCTCTCTCATTGGCCCCATATTTCAATAAAAATCAAGGAAATAGAGTCTCAACACCACTATAGATTCAATGAGATTTTTTTCATCAGTGTAGACTCTGCAACATTTCAACCCGAATACAGGATTTTTGTCAAGTCTCCATTTCTTTGATTTTTATTGGTCTAGAGGTATGTGGAAGGCAACCTGTGGAGCTTGTGCCCAATTTTGACCTTTGATGTCCCGGTTCTCTTTATTGGTATTCCCATATTTTATCACACAGAGTACTGTACAGTATTGCCCCAGTATGTCTCTACATTACCGTATATGTTGTCATACAGCGCTACAGAATCTGAGGGTGCCATATAAATAAAATGATAATAATAATATTGCCCTATTTATATTTCCCTATATACCGTCATATTATGTTGTTGCAATTCTTTCAATATTTTGCTATTTAGTATTGTCATGTTGCTCCATGTATTGCTTCAGAGCAGCAACGCGAGATAAGACTCCATAGGTTGAACATCTCACACTTGATTCATTGTAGGACCTCAGCTGTGGCATGGGAGTAGAAGCTCATCGATGGCATGGGAATAATTAGCAAATTAATTCATTTGCAATAGAAAATTTTTGTTTGCAATGATAATCTAGGGGTGTTGAAGTTTATCTTTTATATTGTATGTACAATTATTGTTGGTGATTACCCTGAGTTTACTAATATGCAATATATATATAAACAGAGATACAGGTTGTCAACGTACTATCAAAATCAAGGTTTAACAATATTTGGACACCTGTGATCTGTTTTCAATCTCCGGTTTCCTAAGAGACAATTAGAGGGATTCTATATAACCTTCTATATTTGTATACTGTTACTTTTAACATAAACTAAAAGAAAACTCTGATGTTTATATAAAACATACATTTCTATACTCACAAGCACAAAACATATTTTCTGTTATAGATGTTCCCACAAAACAGTGGATGTTTATCTTTTTGGATTATAACTAATCAACAATCTTCAAGGCTTATGTTCACTAATCCTCCTATATTACCGGTTATTAGTGAATACATTTCCTTTTCGTCCATTCAGTTTTTTCTTCTAATTTAAAAAAATGCATTTTTCTGACCTAGAATTTAAAAGAAAAGATTAACACGGAAACTAAATTAACAATTTAAATTCTGGAAAAATACAGTATATTTACAATCAAAAAAATCTTATTATATGCCATTTAAGCAGTGAGATTTTTAAATTTATATATTGATGTTTGAAGAATTTGGATATTGTTTTATTGCTATGAATCACACACAGAGTTAATAGGCACATTAGAGTACAAAATAATATGAGAAGGGCTAGCTGCGGACCGGCAAAGACGCATGGTGAACAGCTCCGTATCCAACTACAGCAAAAACCCGATTAAACGGTGGAAATTGGGCACATTGCTTCCCTCGACCTTACCAACAGACCGTGGAGAGGATAATGGGCAAAAAGAACAAGAAGCCGAGGCCAGACAGAATACCCCTTAGCCGCGACATCGGAGAACTCCTGCAGAACTCGCAAAAGGCCGCATGAGAGAAAATGGCGCTGGGGGAGGAAGAATACTCTGACTCCTCTGGAGACTTCTAACCGGACCTGGGAGAAGGCGCTTCAGCAAACCAGCCCGCAGGGCCCAAGCCCAAAGCACCACCAGCAGAGGAACTGATTACAGCAACCCTGCTAACTAAAATGTTCACGGAGCTCAGAAAGGATCTAGCTACCGACCGCACACAATTCAAGGAGGCCTTGGAAGGGGCCACCACAAGGATTACTCAGTTGGAGACGCAAGCAGACATTCACAACACAAGACTACACAGTCTGGAACAAAAAATGTCGGCCCTCCACACTCAGCAAGTGAGCACAGCGGAGAAGGTGGAGACCTTAGAAGACCAAAGACGGAGGACCAACTTAAAGGTCAGAGGGGTACCCGACGATGTAGGGCTAGCAGACCTCCCACACTATGTGAGGCACCTAATTGCAACATTACTGCAACCCAAGCAGGCCAAACTCGTGAAAATTGACGGACTGTTCCGCTTGCCCAAACCATCAAATGCACCCCCAACCGCCACGGCGGACGTCATAGTAAAATTCCAAACCCAACAGGACAAATCTGCAGATAAAGCACTGCGGCTGAGTATAGCTACACACCATAGTCAGATGACAGACTAGTAACCTCACCATACAGAGCGAGCACAAACCACACCGAGCTACTACAGAGCTCCAAACCAGCCACACTACATACCACAAACCCCACGCAAACTACAGGGAGTGCAGAATTATTAGGCAAGTTGTATTTTTGAGGATTAATTTTATTATTGAACAACAACCATGTTCTCAATGAACCCAAAAAACTCATTAATATCAAAGCTGAATATTTTTGGAAGTAGTTTTTAGTTTGTTTTTAGTTATAGCTATTTTAGGGGGATATCTGTGTGTGCAGGTGACTATTACTGTGCATAATTATTAGGCAACTTAACAAAAAACAAATATATACCCATTTCAATTATTTCTTTTTACCAGTGAAACCAATATAACATCTCAACATTCACAAATATACATTTCTGACATTCAAAAGCATAACAAAAACAAATCAGTGACCAATATAGCCACCTTTCTTTGCAAGGACACTCAAAAGCCTGCCATCCATGGATTCTGCCAGTGTTTTGATCTGTTCACCATCAACATTGCGTGCAGCAGCAACCACAGCCTCCCAGACACTGTTCAGAGAGGTGTACTGTTTTCCCTCCTTGTAAATCTCACATTTGATGATGGACCACAGGTTCTCAATGGGGTTCAGATCAGGTGAACAAGGAGGCCATGTCATTAGATTTTCTTCTTTTATACCCTTTCTTGCCAGCCACGCTGTGAAGTACTTGGACGCGTGTGATGGAGCATTGTCCTGCATGAAAATCATGTTTTCTTGAAGGATGCAGACTTCTTCCTGTACCACTGCTTAAAGAAGGTGTCTTCCAGAAACTGGCAGTAGGACTGGGAGTTGAGCTTGACTCCATCCTCAACCCGAAAAGGCCCCACAAGCTCATCTTTGATGATACCAGCCGAAACCAGTACTCCACCTCCACCTTGCTGGCGTCTGAGTCGGACTGGAGCTCTCTGCCCTTTACCAATCCATCCATCTGGCCCATCAAGACTCACTCTCATTTCATCAGTCCATAAAACCTTAGAAAAATCAGTCTTGAGATATTTCTTGGCCCAGTCTTGACGTTTCAGCTTGTGTGTCTTGTTCAGTGGTGGTCGTCTTTCAGCCTTTCTTACCTTGGCCATGTCTCTGAGTATTGCACACCTTGTGCTTTTGGGCACTCCAGTGATGTTGCAGCTCTGAAATATGGCCAAACTGGTGGCAAGTGGCATCTTGGCAGCTGCACGCTTGACTTTTCTCAGTTCATGGGCAGTTATTTTGCGCCTTGGTTTCTCCACACGCTTCTTGCGACCCTGTTGACTATTTTGAATGAAACGCTTGATTGTTCGATGATCACGCTTCAGAAGCTTTGCAATTTTAAGAGTGCTGCATCCCTCTCCAAGATATCTCACTATTTTTGACTTTTCTGAGCCTGTCAAGTCCTTCTTTTGACCCATTTTGCCAAAGGAAAGGAAGTTGCCTAATAATTATGCACACCTGATATAGGGTGTTGATGTCATTAGACCACACCCCTTCTCATTACAGAGATGCACATCACCTAATATGCTTAATTGGTAGTAGGCTTTCGAGCCTATACAGCTTGGAGTAAGACAACACGCATAAAGAGGATGATGTGGTCAAAATACTCATTTGGCTTATAATTCTGCACTCCCTGTAATAACAATAGCATACCGTCAGTTAGACAACATGAAAAGTCATGCATTGCTCCTCACAACTGTTAGAAGTTCATATTTATGTTATGTTTACACTACCTAAACCAAAAGGTATGTGTCAATTGCTGTGACTGTATTATATCTGTTTATGCTGTTGTGGACGTACAGTTATTTGTTAACTCAAGCACAACAAAAAATAATTTAACCGCTTAAGGACCAAACTTCTGGAATAAAAGGGAATCATGACATGTCACACGTCATGTGTCCTTAAGGGGTTAAAAAAAAAAATAAGCCCTTTGCAAATCTGATTGGCCGAAATCGGCCTTTGACCCCAGAACGTGCACGCGCGTCTCCCGCATGACGTCACACACACCCCGACGTCGTCATCACTGTGGGCGGACATGGGGCTATAATTTGGCATGGATCCACAACGGCCGGCATCCATCAACATGTTGCAGGAGTCTGGTACACTGACGCATGGCCGCTGAGCGCAGAAACCGAGAGGTGAGGATGAATTTGTTAAACAATATGAGTGGCTTTTAAAAAGAGATGCTAACGTGCTTAAGGATTTAGTGACATGCTACTGTACAAGATTATGTTGAGCTCGCTTAGAAAACTGTATAACATGCTCTTCCTAGTAAATTAACTTTCAATAACATAAAGATAAGGCATATAAGTAACAGGCTAGTTTAACAACGTAAATGCTACCGGTGCTGATCTGGGATTTAGGCCATATGGTTTGCATAAAATTATAAGAGCGTTAGGAGGTTTAGTTAAGCAACTATGTATTGAGGAACTATATAAAGCTTCACAAGATTGCCTCTGGGACTCTCACTGGTTCACATGCACAGGCAGCAGACCTGTTGTGTGTCGAGGTTGGGGCAGTTCATAGAGGGTTGCAGCTTGGGTAAGTCGGATCAGGGCGTTCTCCGTTCGTCGGACTTGGGCTACCTACAGTAGCAGGCTCGAGCATTGAAAGTCCAGGCCTGTAAAGTCCACGAATGCTGTTGTTGGCGCTGATGGCTTGCAGCTCTCCACTGGGACAGTGGCTGGAGCTCAATTCTCTGCTACCACCTATGTTGGAGCGTGGTCTCCCCCTGCCGCGTGTGATGAAGTGTGGCTCTGTGCGGTTTCAGCTGATGGGGTGCAACCCTCTTCCCTCTCGTGGAAAAGGGTCGAGCTCCTGTTGTCACCATGTGCCTTTCCAGTGGCAGTGATGAGTTTTTTTTTCAAAGGTGGGCTCCAGCATCAGGTCTGTACTCAGTCACCCCAGGTCAGCCAAGCTATGTGCCAGTATCTGGCAGTGCTATGTGAATCAAAACGGATGGGGTCTTAATAGGAACCCGTCTCCCTGTGCTCCATGAGTGGGCCAGAGATATGATACATTTCCAGCTCAATCTCTCTACGTCTCACTCCTTTACACCCTCTGAGTCAATTTAAAGAGCAGGGTAGCAGTGACACAGACAATTGGGCCCTAGAGACTCACTGCTATTAGACGCCCAGCATACCAAATGTATTTCTTACAATTGGAAAAATGTATAAATATCTTTTTATGGCATACTCTTAATCGTCAAAACAACATCAGGTTTGTCAATTTTCTTTTTGTCATGTCCGTCCTTCCCTATCCTTCCATCACCCAATGCATAAAAAAAGGAGAAAACTGTTGTCTAACCCAGGTATTGAGGTGGAGGTGGGGGGTGAGAAACACAATGCTTTTGGCCCATGTGACCCTTAACAGAGACTGTTGGGCTTTGTGTGAGTTATTTACAAAATAAAACATTAGATGCTTTCGAGAGAAAAAGAAAGAAAACTAGTTAAACAAGTATCTAACAGTATGATACGAAAAGCATGGGCCAGTAAAGTTCTGTGGAGCCTCAGGTTGTGGCCGCGAGTTATGTGTTCAAGAAGGCCCTCTGAGAGACAAAAGGGGTCACCGTTGCTGGATCCCAGCTATGTGACACTGGGGTGGCACCGCGTGGACCAGGCCTTGTAAGGTCATAGCCTACCTATAGCACTATATAGCAAAGGAGCCAAAAATATAAGCGATCAGCATATCAGTTTTTATTTATTTTAAATTATTTTATCTTTTTCTTTCTGCCCTACATATGTTGGCTCATTAATATAGGAGCACTCAGAGGAACCATCTATAGATAGGGATAGCACGTCACCGACCACTACTTAGGCCAAATCTAATTTTGCCAACGTAGCACTGTGATGAACTGAGCCTCGTCACGTGTTCTTGGAGGGGCCTGCTGGCCACCCTCTTACCAAAAGACTATGGGCCTTTTAAAAAACTATGTGAAAAGACTTGGTTCGTGGAATTTTGTATTTGGTTCGGGAACCGAACAGCCGCACGAACCGAAGACCACCATGGGGCTTGTTACTTTGTAGCAATTTCCCCCGCAGTGTTTTAATTGTTCGTCTGGGTGGCTGCAATTCCTATGGAGGACCACATGGTGACGGCCATATTGTTCCCGTGAACGCAGGCAGCGGTGGTTTGGCATAAATCTCATGGAACTGAAAACGGACACAAACTCCCGGAAAACTGCTGGACTTCCAGCATCACCTGCGTTCAGTTCTACAACACTTAGAAAGGCACTGTTCGGTGGAAACGTTCCCATGAACAAGGGGCTCAAGCTCTAGGGTAAGACTTTTGACTCTGTTCGGTAGTTTGTTCATTTTTTTAATTACTGAACTAGACTGATCGCAAGCCCTGAATCTCTGGAACTGTTTTGGGCATGGAACCATGCGGGCGGTCAGTAAAATTATGACTTCCAGGAAATTCCTGAACCCCTGAACTGATCAGGGTGATTTTTAGATATAGTGGTCACCCAGATCAGGGCTATCGGGGGATGTAACTTTGTGGGGATTTGGTGTGTTTTATGGTATTTTGGGGGTTTTGTAAAAATTTATGTTTTCTGTGCATGGAGATAATTGAGTTTAATACAGTGCTGACTCTATTATCTCCCAGGCATAGGGGAGGGATTGACCTATTTTGTATGGGAGTGTCCTGGACCTGAGAGCCAATGTAAACGTGTGTATGTTTTACTGTAGTCTACTCTTCAGGGGGGAGTGCCACTTGCATGGAGACCTGTATATAAGGCGAGTTGTGGCTGCCATTACACAGATTTGTTTTACCCTTCATGAAGTCTAGGCTCATGTTCGTGGGATTGGAGAGCTATATTTACTCTGGGGATTGCTAAAATCACTATACTTCCTTGGACCACAATGATTGCTCTTGTAAGAGCAGCCTGCTTCGCTCTCTGAACTAGGAGAGGTCTACCCACTGGAAGCTGGATCCTGATCTTGGGTCCAGGGTAGGTGGAGGACAGTGAGACCCCCACCAAGCTGCGGCGGTTTGTGGGATTTACGATAGTTATGGTGTCCGGTGCGGTGCTTATGGTACTCATGGATTACTAGGAAGCAGCGATTGATGGAGGTTCCAGGTGGTCCATCACAAGCACCTATATAGGCTTTTGTTTATAACTAGAAAATGTTAATATAAAAGCGCTAAAATCTTTTAATGAAGTCAATGAAGGAAGTAGGACAGATAAATAGACAATCCCTATTAGAATATAATAATAAACCAAAAGAAACTGAGAACATAGAGGGGGTTCCTTTTATTTGTCAGTATTCAGGTAGCCAAAACAAAAAGGTAAGAAACATTATTAAAAAATCCAATTTTAAATAGCATTCTACCTACTCATCCTAAGATTATACATAGGGGTGTCCCTAATATTAAGAGGGTACTAACTTTGAAATCGGAAAAAGGCAACAATAAAGGTTTTGGACCCATGGAAAGGTTTGCAGGTCTCAAAGAAGGTTTCTATGGCTGGTGGTCCAGTGGCATTGGCAGTTCAGTGGAGGGGGCTGGCAGAGAGCTTTTACTTACCTTTCCTGCAGCTCCTGTCAGCTCCCTTCTCTCTCCTCCGGTCCGGTCAGCTCCCTCAGCAAGTCTCGCAAGAGCCGCGGGGTCAGAGCTCCGTGCAGCACTCACACCACGAGACTTGCAGAGGGAGCTGACCGGAACGGAGGAGAGAGAAGGGAGCTGACAGGAGCTGCAGGAAAGGTAAGTAAACACTCTCTGCCGCCCCCTCCACTGAACTGCCAATGCCACTGGACCACCAGGGAATGAGAGCCCCCCTCCCTGGCCAGCTAACAAGCAGGGAGGGGGGACAAAAAAAAATAACATAAACATTTAAATAATATAAAAAAATAATATTAAAATAATAATAATATAAAAAAATAAATACAAATGCCCACCCCCCCACCAAGGCTCTGCATCACATACACACACACACACTGCACTCATACACACACTGCACTCATACACACACACACACTGCACTCATACACACACACACACACTGCATTCATACACACACACAGCATTATAAACACACACACACACACACTGCATTCATTATATACACACACTGTAAATAAATATTCAATTAATATAATTTTTGGGGGATCCAATTTTATTTAGAAATTTACCAGTAGCTGCTGCATTTCCCACCCTAGTTAAAGGGCCAGACAGTCTTTCTTTAGGCAATGTGGATAATGGTAAAAGCAAACAAAAGGTAGAGGTTCCCAGGCAACGGTAAGGTTCTGTTACATATAGGTTCAAAACTTTGGCCCCCAACGGGTTAAATGAGGGATTTACATTCACTCCCTTTATTGAGAAATAAATTCACCAAGGATAGTATTTATGTAATTGCATTATATATATATACATTGTTTATAAAAACTGTACATATTTTCATTTCTTTAATTCATTATTTTTTACTTTTTTTCATCTGATTGCAGCATCGGTGGTTTACACTTTTTTAATAGTTGACCCTACACATATACACTCTTTTATGATTAAGCAAGTATACATTGTACACATCAACATACACCTGTAAAATACATCAGGATGTAACGGCTACCCAGATAGAGAGAGGGTTTCTGCCGTTGAAGACGTCCTTTTTCCCTGCAAGCTGCTGTGGAGAAGTAGGCTGCTGTAATCCCATCCACGATATCCAGAGTGAGGAGCAGGTTCAGCTGTAAACAGGAGCAGAATAATATTCCCAAATAATCCCCTTCCAAGAACGAGACGAGGCTACGTTTTGAAGGGTCAAGATGAACTGAGGACTGGAACACCCAGCCTGCTTTT
Source organism: Pelobates fuscus (assembly GCF_036172605.1). Lineage (NCBI taxonomy): Eukaryota > Metazoa > Chordata > Amphibia > Anura > Pelobatidae > Pelobates > Pelobates fuscus. Next base: position 136,511,166 of record NC_086317.1, read on the forward strand.
TATTAGAAATAGATACACACAGAACACTCCCAGGGGGAGGATGAAAACAACCAATAATACAGATGGTAACACCCCCACGTCTCCTCCCCTCAGATAACTACATAACCCAATTAAAATGTCCACATTTTTCCACCAGTTCTGGATGTACCCCAAAAACAGGGGGTACAGCTTTAAATCCGGTAGCGCTGGATAGCTCTCCTTCAGGGGGACAATATATCCAAAAATCACCCCATTCGGATGTACAGTTCGGGAGATACAACGTTCCAAAGTTTTGACCGACCGCACAGACCAACTAGCCGAAATTAGTTCCATGAGTTTTGGCCTTGCGGTCGGTCTCCGTTCGCACGGTAAAAAGGTATGATACTCTGGCCATCCATGCGAATCGCGGGGTTCGCTGGAATCCCCATAGATGATTGCATATAACTACCGAACGAGGGGACGTTCGGTAGTTTCCGTACGAACTTATGGAGGTCTGGAGGATTCAGCGGTGTTCGCCTGTTTGCGTATCCGTTTTCAGTTCCATGCGGTTACAGGCAAACACCGCTGTTCGCACACAAGATGGCCGCGAACACGTGGAAAGTCCCGAAATGGCGGCCACCTCTGCATTACACGTGAAATTCGCACGGAACCAGACGAACAGAGGAATGGAACGAATGGATGTGTAAGTTGTAATCCCCTTGTTTGTTTCACATCCACCAGAGGTTGGTAGGGATCTGTTACACTGCTCCCCTTTTGTGGAACACTCCGGCAGACCCGGATTGATCCTTTTCGGGTCAACTTGGGGCTGTCCGGTCCTTTGTTAGGGCAATAGTTCTGTTTGTCTGGACAGACCGTCCGCGTTCCCATTAAACTTGCCAGGGCGGTATTGGATGGAGAAATTGTATGGCTGTAGTGCGAGACTCCATCTCAGTAAGCGTCCATTATCTCCAGCTACTCTGTTCAGCCATACAAGGGGGTTATGATCAGTAATTAAGGTGAATTCTTGACCATACAGATATGGGGTTAATTTCTTTAGGGCCCAGACCAGGGCTAAGCACTCTTTTTCCACTGCCGCGTAACTCACTTCTCTAGTTAACAGTTTTCTGCTGAGATACGCGACAGGGTGTTCGCCCCCGTCTTCGCCGACCTGGCTTAGCACTGCCCCCAGTCCGTACATGGACGCATCTGTGTGGACGACAAATCTTTTGTTAGGGACGGGGGCAGATAAGACAGGTGCATTGATCAAGGCTTGTTTCAAGGTTTGGAATGCTGTTTCACAGGCGGGAGACCACAGGACTACTCTAGGTAAATTCTTCTTTGTTAAATCTGTCAAGGGTTTGGCGATGGCGCTGTAGTCAGGGACAAATCTCCTGTAGTACCCTGCCGTCCCTAAAAATGCTAACACTTGTGTCTTAGTGTGGGGTGTGGGCCAATTGGCTACGGCCTCTACTTTAGCGGGTTCTGGTCGTTGTTTCCCACACCCCACCCGGTGTCCCAAATACTGGACTTCAGCCATGCCAAAGTTACACTTCTCCGGCTTTAGAGTTAGGCCGGCGGCCCTAATCTGATCCAACACAGTCTCTATGTGTTGTAGGTGTTCCCCCCAAGTCTCGCTATAGATCGCAATGTCATCCAGGTATGCGCAAGCGAAGTCCTGGAAGCCATCAAGGAGGCGGTCCACTAAGCGCTGAAAAGTAGCTGGGGCGTTTTTCATCCCGAAAGGCATGACCTTAAACTGGTACAGGCCAAACGGGGTGACAAACGCCGACTTAGGGATAGCGTCCTTGGCCAGGGGAATCTGCCAGTACCCCTTGCACAAGTCAATGGTGGTCAGATAGCGTCCCCTGGCAATGCGATCCAATAGCTCGTCTACTCGGGGCATGGGGTATGCGTCTGTCACAGTTCGGTCGTTGAGGCGTCGGTAATCGACACAGAACCGGGTCGTCCCGTCCTTTTTGGGGACTAGGACGACGGGAGATGCCCAGGGACTGTCGGATGGCTCTATAACCCCTAGTTTTAACATCTCCTGAATCTCCTTCCTCATCTCTTCTTTTACAGCCTCGGGAATTCTATAGGGAGTTTGTCGGAGCGGGGCTTGGCCTGGGGTTTCTACGTAATGGGTCGCTACAGGTGTGTAACCTGGCTCCTGGGAAAAGGTTAATCTCTTTTCAACTAGTAGTTGCTGGAGTTGTTCTCGTTCTGTGGGAGTTAATCGCTCCCCTAGCTGTACTGTATTAAGCAGCGTTTTGGACTCGGGGTTGGCTAATAGATCAGGGATGGGGAGACTGTCAGGGTCCTCAGAGGCGGGGATGCATATGGCGGCTATGTCCTCGGGCCGTTCTTGGTATTCCTTTAATAGGTTTATATGAAAGGACTTCTGTATCTTTTCGTCCTTGCTACTGGCAATGATATAGGTGGTGTCACAGACCTGGGCTACTACTTTGTAGGGGCCTTGCCAGGAGGTCTGCAATTTATTTCCTCGAACGGGTTTAAGTACTAGAACTTTCTGTCCTACCTGGAATGTTCTCAGCCTAGCGTTCCGATCGTACCAATGTTTCTGCCGACCCTGGGCCGCATGGAGATGATCCCGGGCCATCCGGGCTAACTGTTCCATACGGTCCCGCATTTCTAGCACATATGGTACGATGGGGACACCTTCGTGTTCCGTCTCTCCCTCCCAGTGCTCTCGGATGAGGTCGAGAGGGCCTCGCACCCTCCGTCCATAGAGCAGTTCAAAGGGAGAGAACCCAGTGGACTCCTGCGGTACCTCCCGGTAAGCAAACAGGAGGTGTGGCAAAAATCGCTCCCAGTCTCTGTATTCCGCCGTAAAGGTCCGTAGCAATTGCTTTAGGGTACCATTAAAGCGTTCACAGAGACCGTTAGTCTGGGGGTGGTACGGTGAACTAAGTAGGGGCTTAATACCACAGACCTTCCACAACTGCTGGGTTAAGTCTGCGGTAAACTGGGTCCCTCTGTCCGACAAGATTTCCTGGGGAAATCCTACTCTGGTGAATATCCCGACTAGCGCACTGGCGACAGTGTCAGCCTGGATATTCGTCAGAGCGACGGCTTCTGGGTAGCGGGTGGCATAGTCCACCACGGTAAGAATGTATTTCTTACCAGAGGGACTGGGGTTAGGTAGGGGTCCTACTAGATCGACTGCCACCCTGCTAAATGGTTCCTCGATCACAGGCATAGGGGACAGTCGAGCTTTCGGATGATCCCCTCTCTTCCCCACCCTCTGGCATACATCACACGTGCTACAGTAACGGCGCACGTCCTTCGAGATTCCTGGCCAAAAGAAGGTCTGAGTGATTCTGTAGGTTGTGCGGTTACCCCCTAGATGTCCTGCTAACGGAATGTCGTGGCCAATTCGGAGAAGCTCCAATCGGTACTTTCTAGGTACCACTAATTGGCGCTTCTGCGAAGGAGCACAGCCTCTCTTCCTGCCTTCGGTTAATCTGTATAATCGGTCCCCCTCCCATATAAAACGTTCCCGCTCATCCCCTCTATTGTCAGCTAGTTCTCGGTACTTTCGGAGGGTGGGGTCCTGTCTAGTTTCCCTCCCAAACTCCTCTGGGGTGTCCCAAGCTAGCGGTCTATCTGTAGTGTCATTGCTAGGTGTCTGTCGGTGGCTTACCTGGGTCTCCCGACCTGTTGGCGGATCGTCCTCGATACGGGTCTGTGAGCGGGTGGTCACGGGGCAAGCCGCAGCAGTAGTGGGTAAAAAGGCCGAGGCTAGAGGGCCAATATCATTGCCCAACACGACCTCAGCGGGTAGGTTGTCCATAATGCCCACCGTGGTCTTTCCTGACCCGACTCCCCAATCCAAGTGTACCCGGGCGGTGGGTAAGCGAAAAACAGCCCCCCCTGCGACCCGAACAGCAACAGTACGGTTAGACACAAGCTCTGGTTTCACCAGATGCTTTTGTATTAAAGTGATGGTAGCGCCAGTGTCCCTTAGGCCTTGTGCTATCTGTCCATTTACACGCACCTCCTGACGGTGGTGCTGGCGATTATCTGGGGAAGCCGCTTGTATGGGGTTGGCCTCATATAATATTCCCAGGCATTCCTCAGGGCTCCCTTCAATTTCCAGGCAATGAGCAGCAGCGGGGCGTGAAGATGGGCTTTCGGTGTTAGATGTGCGCCTCCAATTATTATTGGCTGATCCCAACGGGCAAACACGGGCAATATGTCCCAGGTTGCCGCAGCGATGACACGTCACTCTGTAGGATTCCCGGGGCTGGTTGTTAGACCCTTGAGGACGTGGAGGTCCTGGGGGTACCGGGGCCCGGAATTCTGTGCGTGCAGCGTAGGTTGGGGTGCGGGCCTCTGTTCTAGGTGCTGGTCGCGTAGTACCTTGGCTCACTTTTCTCGTTTCCACATATTCGTCTGCTAGTCGTGCTGCCTCATTTAAGTTGGCTGGGCGGCGATCTCTCACCCAATCCTGTGTATCTGCCGCCAAATCTTGGAAGAAATGTTCCATCAAGAACAATTGTAGCACTTCTTCTCCGGTGTTAGCATTGCACCCTTGCATCCAATGTGATGCCACCCTTTGTAGCTTGTTTGCCCATTCCATGTGGGAGTCCGCTGCCTTCTTTTTGGACTCCCGGAAGCGACGGCGATACGCCTCTGGGGTGACTGCGTATCGGGTGAGTAGTGCGGCTTTCACCCGCTGATATTGTGTGATATCTTCGGCCGTGAGTGCCCGAAAAGCCTCATTTGCTTTTCCTGAAAGTTTCCCAGCCAGAATAGTAACCCATTGGTCTGGGGGTATCTGGTGCAGTGAGCACTGCCGCTCAAAATCTGCCAAATACCCATCAATCTCTTCCTCATTTTCTGCAAACGCTTTAAATGCAGTAAATGGTATTTTCCTCCCTGCAGCAACGGGAGGAGGAGTAGGAACTATATGTGTACTAGCTTGTTGCGCCAATACATGTTCCGTGTCTTGCCTCCTCTTAGTCTCGATCTCCTCTTTTGCGTTCTTGAACAGTCTGTCTAATAGCTCCGTGGTCTTTTCCGGATATAATGCTAATCTTCGCTGTACAATAGCAGTGAGTACATCGTTCTCGCTGACCGGTGCAATAGGTTCAGTTACCTCCATGGATCTATCCATTTCGTCCAGCTCCAGTAGGTCAGCTATCAGCTCTCTCCTTGGTCTGTTACTAGCACTCCTACCACGATTTTCCAATAGATCTTTCAGTGTGGGTCTTTTCAGCTTGGCATATTCAGCACTTGCTCCTTGGGCAAAAGAACCATCCCACCGCTGCCAACCAATGTAACGGCTACCCAGATAGAGAGAGGGTTTCTGCCGTTGAAGACGTCCTTTTTCCCTGCAAGCTGCTGTGGAGAAGTAGGCTGCTGTAATCCCATCCACGATATCCAGAGTGAGGAGCAGGTTCAGCTGTAAACAGGAGCAGAATAATATTCCCAAATAATCCCCTTCCAAGAACGAGACGAGGCTACGTTTTGAAGGGTCAAGATGAACTGAGGACTGGAACACCCAGCCTGCTTTTTATTAGAAATAGATACACACAGAACACTCCCAGGGGGAGGATGAAAACAACCAATAATACAGATGGTAACACCCCCACGTCTCCTCCCCTCAGATAACTACATAACCCAATTAAAATGTCCACATTTTTCCACCAGTTCTGGATGTACCCCAAAAACAGGGGGTACAGCTTTAAATCCGGTAGCGCTGGATAGCTCTCCTTCAGGGGGACAATATATCCAAAAATCACCCCATTCGGATGTACAGTTCGGGAGATACAACGTTCCAAAGTTTTGACCGACCGCACAGACCAACTAGCCGAAATTAGTTCCATGAGTTTTGGCCTTGCGGTCGGTCTCCGTTCGCACGGTAAAAAGGTATGATACTCTGGCCATCCATGCGAATCGCGGGGTTCGCTGGAATCCCCATAGATGATTGCATATAACTACCGAACGAGGGGACGTTCGGTAGTTTCCGTACGAACTTATGGAGGTCTGGAGGATTCAGCGGTGTTCGCCTGTTTGCGTATCCGTTTTCAGTTCCATGCGGTTACAGGCAAACACCGCTGTTCGCACACAAGATGGCCGCGAACACGTGGAAAGTCCCGAAATGGCGGCCACCTCTGCATTACACGTGAAATTCGCACGGAACCAGACGAACAGAGGAATGGAACGAATGGATGTGTAAGTTGTAATCCCCTTGTTTGTTTCACATCCACCAGAGGTTGGTAGGGATCTGTTACACAGGATATGAGACCAACTCAGAAGCTGGAGTCTCTGTGGAGAGCCTGATAGGGCTAAAACCAGCTTCTTCCTTGACTAGTGGGTTTACTCAGTATAATTTAATTTAATTTACTCCCCAAGTCCATGTAGATATATTTTTACAGCAATGACACAGTATACCAGTTTAATAGGACCATACACATTAATTTAAGTCCAACACATTTAATTTTACCATGCCTAACTGTGCCCATATTGGTCTCTATTCCAGATCCTAGTATATACATATTTTTGATATGGGAATAACAATAATAATTCTTTCCAGACTATACTAGATCAAGGTGTCTTATTGATGTAAATATCGGTTGAATCTATCATTTACTTTAATTACTGTGTGTATTTCATCACTCTTGGACTATCTATGTAACTACATTGTGACTGGCTCAATAGTCGCAAGACATTGGCACTCACATAGTTAAAGAGTGCTGAGATTTGTGAATAGGATTCAACCTATCCTATGACGATACGTCATTGGGGGCGTGGCATGTCCGTGACCGGGTCTTTTTGGCGCGAACATGATGTACACGCCCCCTGCTTTAACCGTTTGAATAGGGCTATAAAAAGAACCCCCGATGCTCGAAATACCTGTTTAGCCTCAGAAGAAGGCGCGTTTTAGCAGCGCCGAAACACGTGTCAGGTAGCAGGCAGAAAGGTTAGATAGGAGCTTGGTTACCAGCTGGTCCTGTCTCTTTAGCTAGCTAGCTAGTCAGCTTATTTCTTAGTCGATTCATTTGAAGTGCGGCTTGTTAGATTGGGGGAGGTTGTGGGCGACCAGGAATTTTGATTTATTCGTTAGATAATTCTGATTTATTCGTCCGAAAAAAAATTCAGCTTTATCCTTGCTCTATATTTATTTTTATTCTCCACCTCGCGCTCATTCCCCACTCAAAAGAGGCTGTGTTCATCACAGCAGCAAAGGTACAAGCAACACTGTATCAACTAAGCTCTGTTTCCAGACTAGCAATTTAGCTACTTAGTAATAGACCTCGTTGATTTTTCACTATTTTTCTCCCTCTAAAGTGGCAACAACTTGCTACTTATTACCCCATTAGATTCTTTATTTGGTCACTATTAGGGGATTCTGTAGGGAGAGTTAATAGAAACATTAGTGATATCTCTCATATTTAGGATATAAACACTATCCTGAGGTACTATTACCACATAGAGACGGAATAAACATGGTAGTGGGATCTTCTTTTGATTTTGGTTTTATTAATACTCCTTAGGTGATATCCTAAGGTTATATATCCCACCCAGGCACTACTATTTACCTATCTATATCTTTATTTTTTATCTTTTATTTTTTTCTATTATAGATGAGTATTTTATTGCAGTAATTATTAAAAGTTACGTTTTATTTTTGTATATATATATGGTAATCTACTAGGGGGGCGCCCTATTTTTTCTGACCCACCAGGTCTGCTTTTCTAAGTATAAAATAGGATTATAAGATTATATTTGTGAAGTACTATTTACATTATATAAACCCTAGAAAAAAAAATGTGATTACTAATTTAATGCATACATCCCATTTTTACGCTAATTTAAATCTTTGTTAATGAGCAGATTTACATAATAGAAAGCAATGTGAATCGTGCTAGGCATCCATAATTTCTAAACCTCATCCATTTATGCAGTCAGACTATGTTTATGTAGCAATTTGCAAACAAGACCGGCTTAGTGAAACCATTCACATACTACTGCAGAGGCAGAGACATCTGCATTACTCTATATAAAAAAAAAACATACAGTACTGGAGTATAGGTTTTATTAATTTAGCCTATCCTATCCTAGCCTCTTATATAAAGGCAAATGTGTTTGTTTATGGGGACCGTATTATCTCACTATTTTACGGAAGTTTATACTGAAGGCCTGCAATGAACTACCGTATTTATCGGCATATAACACGCACTTTTTCTCCCTGAAAATAGTATGTGTTATACGCCGATATCCCATAATTACTTACCTGTCTTGAAGCGTGGGCCGGTGTTCAGCGCGCACCACGGTACTGGAACTTTAATTTCAGGTTCCGGTTTCCGGCGGGACTGAAAGGAAGTGTGCACAGTGCACTAGGGGACACTATGGGAGGGGGGGAGAACACTATGGGAGGGGGGGGAGAATACTATGGGGGGGGAGAATACAATGGGAGGGGGGAAGAATACTACAGGGAGGGGGGGAGAATACTATGGCAGGGGGGGAGAATACTATGGCGGGGGGGGGAGAATATTATGGGAGGGGGGAGAATACTATGGGGGGGAGAATACTATGGGGGGGGAGAATACTATGGCGGGGGGGAGAATACTATGTGAAGGGGGGAGAGAATACTATGGGAGGGTAGGAGAATACTATGGGAGGGGGGGAGAATACTATGGGGGGGAATACTATGGGGGGAGAATACTATGGGGGGGAGAATACTATGGGAGGGGGGAGAATACTATGGAAAGGGGGGGACACTATGGGATGGGGGGACACTATGGGATGAGGGGGGGAATACTATGGGAGGGGGGAAATTTCCTTCTTAAAATGAGGTGCGTGTTATACGCCGGTGCGTGTTATACGCCGATAAATACGGTATTTAATTACTAAGCATTCATAATTAAACGAACTACACAATTATCATAACCAGGCTGATCTGACAATAAAACCCAGCCCTGTAAATAAAAATAAATTATACCAGCCTTGTACTGCATTTAGTTGTGCAATAACATACATGAGCAATAACATACATTCACTCACTGTTTCACTTCCATTACCTTGATATCTTTAGAAAAGTCTGATAATGGATTTGAAACATTGACTTAGGAAAATGCATAAGGGTTTAGTTACATTATATGACCATACATTGCATAAGCCTGTCACAACGCCAATGTACCCCATTCTTGGCAGATCCTGCTCGAGAACCTAATGCCGGCTCTTATGACATTAACCCACTTACTTGGAAGAAAGCTTCCTCCTGGGACTCTCTGCAGGTCAAGGTTAAATAGGGCCCAGGAATAAGGCACCTGTGACAGAGATGGGTACAAAAGGGTGTTGGACTGAACCTATATGTATTTACATATGAATCTATTGGACTAGATTCCTGTCATAATTACTTGTAACTTTTTTTACTCCATTCCCAATAATAAATACTGTATTTAAATAAACAACTAAGAAACCTATAGTTAAACATGTACCTTTTGTACTAATAATGCTTTACACACCCACTCATGTACCTCCCTGGACTGCCAAGGAAGGGAGGACCTGACTGCTGCCAGAGCTAAACGGCTGGGACCAAAGGGGATACAATTGTAGCAGATATGGAGAAGATATGTCCGTCAGATGAAGTGTGGGGATCCTAGCTTTCCTGCCCGCCCTATTTAAGTTGTTGGTTTGTGTGTTGTGCTTGGTGTTTGTTTTCTTCTTGTTTTGTCACAGCTTGCGGGAGTCCTGGCCAGCACAGTACAGTGGAAGAAGGCGCCGAGTCGGCTTGGGGAGTCGCAGCCTGCTGAGAGCTGATGGCGGGGGCAGGCTGCTCTGGACTCTTGGGTTTTCATGGTTAGAGCTGTCTGTTAAGGAGGAGCATCCCAACAGCTGACAGGGTGATATGTTTGCTGGCATTTGGTGTTTAAATAAATAAAGCTGTGGCCGTTGCCCTTACCCAACAAACCTAGGTCTCACGTGTGTTATTGGGCAACGGGAGGATGGTTGGGGTCAGCAGTTATGTATCAATAAATGTTTTAAACGCCATCGTAATAATATTTTAGGCCACAATATTGTTCATTGTTCCCAGAAAAAGAAGAACCTGTCAGTCTGGGTACATACACAAGCAGTTCAGTAGAATTAATACAATTTATATTTATTCAGAATTAAATATAGCATACTGTATTTCAATAACTTTGTCGTCATTTCTTTGATGCATTGTTTAGACTGAGGTTTGGTAAAGTACATCATATTATATAACAATGGTCTCTTAATATTACCTATACCATATGAAGAAGTCATTTATCACGGTCCACTTATATATTCAAACATGTATGAGTATAAATTCAATATTTCATTTACATAGATCAGATTCCGGTAAGCCACAAGTACAAAAACTGGCACAGTCAGCTTAATGTTATACTCTGTCAGTGATCGATTTGTGAAAGCATTTTTATCAAATCCTATTTGATATGAATCACATTATGTTTCTTTATGTATTCAGCCTATTACAGTCCTAAAGTCAATGTGGTTTTGGCACATGTTGAGTTGGCTTAAGGCATGCTAGTATGTCACACACAGCGCACTGTTTAAAAATTACTGATCTACTGTATACCAATGGTTAGCCTATTATTTAAATCTTCTTCCCCTCATGTTTTACTATACCAATAATGATAGGATCAAAGGAACTGGTGACAAAAAAGGGCCATTGGAACTGCGTATCTGACTTAGAATATCTATTAATTTAAAAAAATTACAATTATCTGTATCGGGGGAGGGGGGCAAAGGATCTAAAATTTTGATGACACGCTATTTAGGGAAGAAAAACCCATCCTTTACTTGAAACAACACACAATTTGTTTCATTGTTAAATAGAAATCTATGTTGAAACAAAAAACTCATTTCCATCCAGTTCACCCTCAACCTCAAATATACACATTCACATTCTTTAATCTGCATCTTAGATATTTGCTACATCCTATTCACATTATAACCAGGAATGCTATACTTTGCATTGGGAGTACTGATAGATGCATGCATATAGCACCACTGGCCGTGGCCAGACTAAACTAAAAACTATTTTCAGATATAATGGTAAAAGGAAAGGAAGCAAAATGGGCATTATATAACCACATAAACAAGGTTTAATATAGACACTATCTACATTCAGCAGTCACAGCTCATCTAATATTCCACACCAGTTGTATATGATATAAAATCTACAGATGGACACATAAAAGGTGTGTAAAGTAAGGATAAGGAAACATCCCAGTGAATTGTGGTCCAGAATACCTCACATTGTGCCTTCTCTCATTTCGACATACCTGTCCACACCAGATAACATTAAAGGTCAAATTGTTAATACACGCTAACATGATAACCTAAACTTATATATCACATTTCAACATATTTAATTCATTGTTACTCTTAGCAAAGGAAACTTCACTAAAAATATCTCTAAATAAGAGGTACGAATTGATAAACCAAAAAGATGGTGCTTTACGTACGATCATCCATCAACAACCAACAAATTGGTGTCTATTAATTATTAATTATAATGCCTAAAATGACTTATTGATAAATATATAAATATAAATATATATATATAGGGTTTGTGGGTATGAGATTGGGGTCCTGTTTTTAGTAACAATTATACACAATAGATGCTCCGTTTTAATGATAGTGAGCAGCCAGTGGCTGCTCACGATTTAGTAGATGTGCCCCCACCCACAGCATGTCAGGTGGAGGCATAAGGGAAGTTTAAAACTTCAGTTTTACTAATATTGGGACCATATTTACCCCATAAGATTTTTTAAAATAAGTGCCCGTAGACTGGTAGTGCTGCAAGGAGGACGAATAGTAAAAAAAAAAAAAAAAAAAAATATATTAACAGGTTTTAGTTGTTAAATAGGATAAGGCCATTTATCAGACATTATGTGCCCAATAAAAGGAATTAAATCCCCTCATTCAATATGCTTACTGTAAAGGATAGGTATCGGTTTAAATATTCAAACAAATACTTATCGACTCCTCATATACCTTTAATGGAGGCAATTTAATAGATCCGAACCGATAATAGGCTTATCGGAAGCCAATAAACTGTCAATAAAGCACATTGCATATACGTTATTTTGTCATATCAGTCTTTACTTCCAGTATTCATAGTAAAACACATTTACATTGTACGGACGTTAAATCTCAGACTGAAAAGGCCAGGTGCTGCTTTTGAGATGGTTAAATTGAAATGTCAATGTGCAAATTTACCTTACTAAATTCACTTAATTTCAAAATATATAGAGAATAAAATATCATGCTGACAGAGGTGGGAGGTTCATTTAACCGGTTAAATCAATGCACAATATCGATTTTAAAGAAAATATATAAGAAAATGTAAATGTTTTAATGTTGTCAGAAAGGTTGGAAGACAGTGCCACCTACTGGATATGTGAATTATGACGTCATGTGGAAATGGAAATGTAATCACAGTTCTTATTTTCAATTAATTACAATTGCAAAGGAAAACATATGATTTGTATTAAGTTGCTCTTCCATGCCAGGCTAAACAGGTAAAAATAATCAGAATACATATTTTCTGGGCAGCTTTAAAATGCATGCAATTAGTAAACTTGGTTCACAAATGAAGGTTTTCCTGTATTATTACCAAGAACAAACATGATTTCAGGAGATTAAATTAAACAAATCTTAATACGGCAGTGGGGGCGATGGCTGGATGGAAGATGGAAAAAAGATAAAATCCATAAAGAATACAAAAATATGTGAACACAGTAATGAACACAACATATTAAAGTTCACCACGATATAACGAGATCTAGGAGTGATGGAATTATTCATTTACTAGCACACAGGTTTTTGGATCACAATCATGACACTTGGATCTACCTCACAGCCTTGTTTGTGAATTCTTTGTTTTACTGAAATAATACTTCTATTCTTTACATAATACATACCAGCAAAATGTTCAAAGCTGTACTAGTGTTGATGGTCAAACCTATATTTTGGACTAGCTTACTGGTATTGTGAAAGTAACTATTTGCCACACAGCAGGATTTAAATCAAGTTGAAACATTTTGTTATTCAAAAAATACATCACTTACACAGATGATTTAAGTTAAGATAGATTGTCACTCGTGGGGGCTCTAGACTTTGCAAGACCTTAGGTGAAACTCAACACTGAGGCCCCCACTGTATTGTTTGTTTATTAGGTTACAGAGTGCATGTGCCTATATGGGGTGTAGTGTGTGTGTGTGTGTGTGTATGCATGGGGGTATCAGATGTGTACAATAGGTGTAGTGTTTGTAAATGAGTATAGTCTGTGTACAGGGGTGTAGTGTGTAGGTATGGGGGGATATTGCTTGTGTAAAGAGGATATGGTGTTTGTGTAAATATGGCCAGGCCTTAAGCCTTTACACACAATGTGTGAAAAAATCTTCACTGTGCCTCTCCCTAAACATAGCATCACATTCTCTCGCCTTGACTACTGCAATCCCCTTCTCAGTGGTCTTACGTGTTCCCACATTGCACCACTGCAATCTTTAATGAATGCAGCGGCTAGGCTCATTTTCCTGTCTGCTCACACCTCCCACGCCTCCCCGCTCTGTCAGTCCCTGCATTGGCTTCCAGTTAGATATAGGGCTCAATTTAAAATTCTGGTGCTTGCTTACAAGTCCCTAGATAATGCTGCTCCAAACTACCTATCCTCCTTAATACACAAGTATGTCCTGTCGAGGCCCCTATACTCTGCCAAAGACCTGCGTATATCCTCTGTCCGTACTCCTACCTCTAATGCTCGCCTCCAAGATTTCTCCAGGGCTGCACTTCTTCTGTGAAACTCCCTTCCCTTCTCCATGAGACTTTCACCAAGACTCCACTCATTCAAAAAATCATTGAAAACTCACTTCTTCAAGAAAGCATATCAATTAAACTGTAAGCTGGTTTTTATCCCCCACACCCCTATTACTCCTCTCCTGCAACTGTCAAAAATCCCTTACTAAGCCCTCAGTGAATACTTTTCTAATAACCTACTTTGTGCCCCTACTTTTACCCTTTGTGTCACTATCAGGGCTGCCACCAGAAATTATGGGGCCCCTAACTCAGCTCAGGGTCTGGGCCCCCTGGGGCACGCCTCCAATCCCACCCACAGGGTCCGCCTCCAAATCCCGCCCACAAGAATACACACACAGACACAAAAACACACACTGATACAAAAGGACACAGATACACACACACACACAGATGCATACTAACAGACATACATACTGAAACAGACATACACGCATATACATACTGACACACACATACTGAGACATACACACATATACAGACACACAGGCATACATAGTGACAGACACATACTAACATACATACAGACACACATGCATGAGGACATACACATACATACACCGACATACATACATACACACAGACATACATTCATTCATACTGGCATACATACATACATATATACATACATACATACAGACATACTGACAGACATACAGACACTGACATCCATACATACATACACAGACATACATTCACAATGGCATTCATTCATACTGGCATACATGCACATATACAGACATACTGACAGACATACATACATATATTCATTCATACTGACATACATGCATACTGACATCCATACACACATACACACAGACATACGTTCATAATGACATGCAGACATACATTCATACTGACATACATGCATACATACAGACATACATATATACATACATACATTTATAATGACATACATATATACATACATACATACATGACAGAGGGGCCTTCAACTTTTTAAACAGGGGACCAGTTCACGGTCCCTCAGACACTGTTGGGGGCCGGACAATAAACAATATGAACGAATTCCTATGCACACTGCACACACACGCATAAGGACGGAAATACACACACACACACACATACTGACATACATACATACATATATAAACAGACAGACACAGACATATACATGTATTGAAATACATACAGATACATACACAGACAGACATGCATACATACACATACATACATACATACATACAAACATACACACAGACATACATACACACAGAGATATACATACACACACAGACATACATACTGACATACATACACACATACATGCTGACATACATACTGACAGACACACAGACACACATACATACTGACATACTAACACACATACATACATACAGACACACACATACAGACACACACATACAGACATACTGACATACATACACACTGACATACATACACACACGCATACTGACATCCATACACACATACACACAGACATACGTTCATAATGACATGCAGACATACATTCATAAAGACATACATGCATACATACAGACATACAGGTGGCGGTCCGATGCCCGGAACTCAGACACAGTGTCCAGGCGGCGGTGCGTGGACCGGGACCCAATATGCCTGATGTTAAGTGGGAGTCTTCAGCGTGGAGGTGGATTAGCAGGGTCTGGTGCAGGGTAACCGCACGCCCCCTGGTGTTGAGCACCAGCGTTTGTGCAGCCACATACCAAGACCCTGATTCAGCTTCAGCGAATAACAGGAACTAGGAGCTTGGAAATTAATCAGACCTCCCAGGAGCTGAATAAGGAGGCTCTGCAGCAAGATTGTATCCAGTACTAGAAACAAGGCTAGACTAGAGATAGGCACCAAACATGAAAACAAGACAGAACTAGTAGAACCCAGAAACAGAGAATGATAGTAAGCTAAACCCAGAACATATACACAAGACATGAGGAAAACATGAACACAACATGGGCATGACTGGACAGGACTGGACATGGGCTGGGTACACAAACTAAAACAAGACAAGATAACATAGGCAAAACAAGAGGAGAAATAACTAAGTACTACATATGTAAATCATGGGGATTTAGTCACACTATATGATCATACATTGCATAAGCCTGCCAACAACGCCAATGTACCCCATATCTGGCAGGACCTACACTGCCTAATGTATGCTAAAACATCCTAAGTAGACATATATAGCACTTACCTGCAAGAAAGGGCAGAAGCTTTGAGCAGCTGCCTGCAGGACTCTGAAACAGAAAGGAATGATGGAAAACAAACAGGTGTGGCAACATAAAACAAACATTTAAAGGAAACCTGGATACTGGGAAATCCAGGGACGAACTATAGGAATGAACCCAGAAATCCCAGCATAAAGAAAACCAGACATAGAATAGAAAACCAAAAACCCAAGAAAGCTAAGCAAGAATAGCAAAAAGAGTACTGGATACCAGAAGCCAAGGCCAGACATTAGAACAGAGCAGAGCAGATCATGACACATACATACATAATGACAGAGGGGCCTTAAACTTTTTAAGCAGGGGGCCAGTTCACGGTCCCTCAGACACTTTTGGGGGCCAGACAATAAACAATATGAACGAATTCCTATGCACACTGCACACACACGCATAAGGACATAAATACACACACACACACACATACTGACATGCATACATATATAAACAGACAGACACAGACATATACATACATATTGAAATACATACAGATACATACACAGACAGACATGCATACATACAAATACTGTAATACACACACAGACATACATACTGACATACATACATACATACTGACAGACACACAGACACACATACATACTGACATACTAACACACATACATACATACACACACACACACACACACACACATACTGACATACATACTGACACACATACATACTGACATTAAGTAGAAATAAAAAGATAAATGTACGTACATTTTTTTTTTTTTAAACACCCTCCTTTCTAAAAAATATTCCGCACTTGCGCGAAAACTGGTGGGCAGTAAGGACATTTTTCCCTCAAGAAAGATGCATTAGTGGGCGGTAGGTAAAAAAAGGTTGACTACCACTGATTTAGAGTGAACATATACTGGTATATAAATCACAGGCAGAAGAATACTAAGCAGCACTACCACATATCTCCTATAGGTGTCACAAGATTGGAATCTTAGACAACCCTAATTTGGTTCAGACAAGCTTAGTTTACAGGATGACAATGTGTATGTCTCCAGTGGCTTTAAGTCTTTTAACATCATGCATAATGCTGTTGGAATTAAAAGGAAATATAACTAATAGTGAAAGTCTTGTCCCCTCATGTACAGCAAAATGTATTTTGCAAATTAAGTCAGACAGTCTGACCTGAATTTAGCAATCGGCAAATTGTTCTGTAGTGAAAGCAGATGAGTTCGGGAGAGGAGTTTCCTATCACTTGATGGACAGGTTAGTTTTAACCCAAGTCCAAAATGTCAGATTTCTTTATTAAACACTTACATTCTTATCACATGCTATGCATGATGATAAATTTGTGATCTGATGCAAAATTAACAAGATATAGTATATCACAAATTAAACATGTATACTTGTATTGTCATGGTAAGTGCTCGTATAAAAAAAAAGTGCCCATAGTCAGGTACCTACCCTACTGGCAAATCCAGTGATGATAAAATAGAGGTGCTGAGTGTGTTTTGTAACCTCGACGTCTTACATATTATACCCATAAACCACTAGGAGTATATTTGATGGTGTGCAGTAGAAGGTCTGCACACCTATGAATCTATCCATTTTTCTCCCTGCTCATAGCATTTGCTGTCTTTACTAAAGAGCGATAGAATTCCACTGTACAATATCTCAAATAACACCAGCAGTAAAGGTGACAAGAGGATGGTGACCGTGAGGGAGATGGAAGGGGGGTAAGATTAAAAATTACAAAATAATGGATTATAAAAGGTTGAAACAAGTTGAAGAAAAGATGAGGGGGGAGTAATAAACAGCTGAGCGTTGGAGTGTAGGGAGGATGGCATGTGGTGAGAGAATGATTTGTGGGAAATGGAAAGAAGGGGTTAGGAGACAAAGAAAGAGAGATATTAATGGAGATAATGACTTTATTAAAGGAGTATTGTGTGAAATTAGTTGGGAGGATAAACACAACATGCGATTGGTAACTAGTTTTATAGCACTTTGTATTATTTCTGTGTGGCTTAGTAATATGCTCTTTCATTCATCATAACCTAAGTGAACTCTGTTGCACTCTTACCCACAGTATATAGAGATGTGGAGTAGCAGAGTGGGCAAAAAAACGACAGTGGAAACCATTAGTTTGTGTTCTCAGCATTCCAGTAATGCAATTGTTGATAACCCTGCCAAATGAAAGGTCTAGAACTGCCCCTCCGGCGAGTGCTCCCCATCTAGTGCATAGATTCAAAAGAGACTGTAATTTTATAATATTTAATTACTCTGAAAGCGTTATAAAAATAATTTGAAGATCTGTCAAAACTGATATGCTTGGACACAGTGGTAGGCTAATTATCAATACATTACTATTGACTATTATGGTGGTTCAATCTTAAATGGCACTGTCAGTGTCAAGATGGCATCTTTATGAAATGCTCATTTTGACTGCGTTGGAATTTCACTGAAATGTAATCCCAGACAAGAGATATACAGAGATTAAGAAGGGACTACTTGAGCGGAGTATTAAGTGTCAATCCCGACAGCCTTCATCAGGGCCGGTCTGGGGATACAAAGCAGCCCTGGAAAAAAATCTATGCCAGCCCCACAGCATGGCGTGGAAAAAAAAAAACAGGTAAGTAAAAACACTTTCTAAACACACACTTACACCATGACAGACACACACATATACCATGACAGATGACAGACACACACACACACCCCATGACAGACACGCACCATGACACACACATACCTTGACAGACACACACACACCTTGACAGACACACATATACCATGACAGACACACATATACCATGACAGACACACATATACCATGACAGACACACATATACCATGACAGACACACACACACCTTGACAGAAGCACTCACACACCCACCCTCCATGACACAGACAGACACACACACACATGTAACATACACTCACACTGACACATAATAAAGCTACCTGTGGGCGACCGGCCAGGGAGTCTTGCAGGACGGACAGCTGGTTGTTCTGGCGGCCACAGGGGGAGCTGGCTGTGCTGTCTCTGCTCCCCAGCGCTCAGCTTAATGAGACCGGGACCGGAATATGACGTCATATTCCGGACCCATTCTTATTAAAGGGACACTCCAGGCACCCAGACCACTTCTGCTCATTGGAGTGGTCTGGGTGCCAACTCCCACCACCCTTAACCCTGCAAGTGTAATTATTGCAGTTTTTCATTAACTGCAATAATTACATTGCAGGGTTAACTCCACCTCTAGTGGCTGTCTACTAGACAGCCACTAGAGGTCACTTCCTAGTTTCTAGCACAGGTTTCCTGTGCTAGAGCGTCGCTGGACGTCCTCACGCTGTGTGTGGACCTCCAGCGTCGCTCAAAACCCCATAGGAAAGCATTGAAATGATTTTTCAATGCTTTCCTATGGGGAGACGTAATGCGCATGCGCGGCATTTCCGCGCATGCGCATTAGGTCTCCTCGGCCGGTGGGCGAGATCAGTCTCGCCCACCGGCCGACACAATCACAAGGAGGAGCGTCGCTGAGGCGGAGACAGCGGCAAGGGACATCGCCGCTGCCCCAGGTAAGTCACTGAAGGGGTTTTCACCCCTTCAGTAACCGGGGATTGGTGGGTGGGAGGGGAGGGATCCTCCAGTGCCAGAAAAACTGATCGTTTTTCTGGCACTGGAGTTTCCCTTTAACTAGCGCGCAAGGGCGGGGGAGCAGAGCAAAGACAGCACAGACAGTTCACCCTGTGGCCACCAGCACAGACAGCTGTCTGTCCGGCCCCAGGTGCCGGCGGCCCACCGGGAAATTTCCCGGTATCCCGGTGGCCCAGTCCGGCCCTGGCCTTCATTAGTGACCACTGCAGGATATTTGCTGTGTCTCGTGGGATCATCCATAGACCTCAATGCTGTACTTTCGTGCTCTAGTGACGTCGGTGTAAAAGATGACCCTATCAGATCCAGATTACTGCGCCCACGAGGAACAGGTTTGAGTAAGTAAACTCACCTTTACCTGCCCCCCGGCCACCGGACCCCCAGCAGTGATGTCACTAACAGGGGACTTTGTGAATTCAGCAAAATCCCCAAAGAGTGATAGTACTTCTTTCATTTATCATTACAGAAAGTTGTTTATGAGTAGCCCTCTTAGATCCAGGGGCGGACTGACCGGTCGGGCACTTCGGACATGGTCATCAGGGGGCCATCAGGGGGCCCGGCCGCCCCTTTAAATGCTGCAGCCGCCTGAGCGCTCTCTTAAGAGGGCTTAGGCGGCTGCAGCTTCTCACCTCCCCTCCCCGTAGCGTGGCCGTCCGCGGTGCCGGCCGGAGTGATAGGAAGGTGCACACACACTGAGTGTGCACCTTCCTGTCAGTCCGGCCGGGTACAGGAAACAGAAACTCCTGTTCCGCGGAACAGGAGTTTCTGTTTCCTGTACCCGGCCGGACTGACAGGAAGGTGCACACTCAGTGTGTGTGCACCTTCCTATCACTCCGGCCGGCACCGCGGACGCAGAGCAGCTCGGCCACGCTACGGGGAGGGGGTAAAAAAAGAGAGGGAGGGAGAGAGGGAGTTAAACGAGAGGGGGGGGGTTAAAAGAGAGAGGGAGGGGGGGTTAAAAGAGAGAGGGGGTTAAAAGAGAGAGGGAGGGGGGGTTAAAAGGGAGGGGGGTTAAAAGAGAGAGGGGGGTTGTTAAAAGAGATGGGTTAAAAGAGAGAGGGAGGGGGGTTTAAAAGAGGGAGGGGTTAAAAGAGAGAGGGAGGGGGGGTTAAAAGAGAGAGGGGGGTTGTTAAAAGAGAGAGGGAGGGGAGGTTAAAAGAGAGAGGGAGGGGGGGTAAAAAGAGAGAGAGAGGGGGGTAAAAAGAGAGAGGGGGTAAAAAGAGAGAGGGAGGGGGGTAAGAAGAGAGGGGGTAAGAAGAGAGAGGGAGGGGGGTAAGAAGAGAGAGGGAGGGGGGTAAGAGGAGGGAGGGGGGTAAGAAGAGAGGGGGGTAAGAAGAGGGAGGGGGGGTAAGAAGAGGGGGGTAAGAAGGGAGGGGGGAGTAAGAAGGGGGTAAGAAGAGGGGGAGGGGGGAGTAAAAGAGGAAGGGGGAGTAAGAAGAGGGGGAGGGGAGAGTAAGAAGAGGGGGGAGGGGGGTAAGAAGAGGGGAGAGTAAGAAGAGATGGGGGGAGTAAAGGGGGTAAGAAGAGGGGAGGGGGGAGTAAAAAGAGGAAGGGGGAGTAAGAAGAGGGGGGAGGGGGTAAGAAGAGCGGGGAGGGGGTAAGAAGAGGGGGGAGTAAGAAGAGGGAGGAGTAAGAAGAGGTGGGAGTAAGAAGAGGGGGAGGGGGGAGTAAGAAGAGGGGGAGAGTAAGAAGGGGGAGTAAGGCGAGGGTGAGGGGGAGAGTAAGAAGGGGGGTAAGAAGAGAGTGGGAGTAAGAAGGGGGTAAGAAGAGGGGGAGGGGGGTAAGAAGAGGGGGAGGGGGGAGTAAGAGGAGGGCAATTGCCCCCTCCCCTGTCCGCAGGCACCGTGCGGGCAGCCGGCAGGGGAGGGAGGAAGAGAGGACCCGGGAGCTCAGCCTGCAGCTCCTCTGGGTCCTTCTTGCGCGAGCACAGATCGTTGCCGCGGTTACCACGGCAACGTTACGGCTCTTGCGAGAGTAAACTCTAGCCCTGGAGCTACGGGCTAGAGTTCACTCTCAACACTGTGACCACCAGGTATTCCTGGTGGTCGCAGTGGTGAGAGTGAACTTTAGCCCCATAAACACACTGCCCCCACACACCATACACATTCACACACTGCCCCCCATACACACACACTGCCCCCACACACACCATACACATTTACACACATTGCCTCACACACACACAAATACACTGCCCACCCATACACACACAGCCCCCCATACTAACATTGCCACACACATACACAGCCCCCTCGTACACACATTGCCCCACACACCCTACACATTCACACACTACACCCCCTCACACACACTGAACCTTTCACACTGCACCCCTTACACATTGCACCACTGCTCCTATACCCTACTACTGCCTCATATCCCAGCAGACCCCAGGTAAGTTGTCAAACTGTTCTTAAACGGTTTGACTACTTACTCTGGGAGGGGGGCCCGGCCCTCCTGGCACCATAACGACTACACAGAGTAGTAGTGGTTATTGTGCATGGATTATTTCTTTAAATAATCTACGAGTGCCCCAGTAGCCAGCAAGCCAGCCAACCCACAGGCCATCCAGCCTACAGGCCACCAGTTAGGCTTAAAGCCAGCAAACCCACAGCCTGCCAACCGCAGCCAGCAAGCCACAGCCTGCCAGCCAGCAAGCCACAGCCAGCAAGCCACAGCCTGCCAGCCGCAGCCAGCAAGCCCACAGCCTGCCAGCCGCAGCCAGCAAGCCCACAGCCTGCCAGCTGCAGCCAGCAAGCCCACAGCCTGCCGGCAGTAGCCAGCAAGCCCACAGCCTGCCAGCAGCAGCCAGTAAGTCCACAGCCTTCCAGCAAGCCCACAGCCTGCAAGCCGCAGCCAGCAAGCCCACAGCCTGCCGGCAGTAATTAAGGTAAGAGGAGCCAACTTGGCCTAGGTATCAGCTATGTTGTGTTGCTATATTGTGAATAGGAACCAGAGTGTTGGAGAGACCCCCCTCCAGGCCCCATTAGACTCCATTGTAGTCTCTAATGGGACCTGGAGGAAATTCTTTCTAACACACTCTCTAAAGGACACTGAGATAGCCTCTGCTAGAATGCTACCCCCCCATCCATGGCCCATTAGCCCTCAATTGTAGTCTCTACTGGGGCCTGGAGGCGACTGTTTCCAGCAGGGACACTGAGATGGCCTCTGTTAGAAAGACCCCCTTCCAAGCCTATTAGACTCCATTGTAGTCTCTAATAGGGCCTGGAGGGGATTCTTTCTAACACACTCTCTAAAGGACACTGAGATAGCCTCTGCTAGAAAGACCCCCCTCCATGGCCCATTAGCCCTCAATTGTAGTCTCTACTGGGGCCTTGAAGGGATTATTGCACTTTTGTTCCTTGTGTCTAAAGATTGTGTAGGGTGTGGCTGGAGGCGGTGCATGGAGGCGGGACATGGGTGGCGCTTGCTGCGGAGTATGGGTGGGGCCTGTAAGGGGGCCCTTGATTTATTTTGCCCGGGGGCCCTGAGGGTTCTCAGTCCGCCCCTGCTTAGATCTATACCTTTTTGTATGGTATGGGCTATTCCCATTATGTATTAAGTGTACAGCTAGTTAGGCACACCTTATATATATGTGTGTGTGTATATATATATATATATATATATATATATATATATATATATAAAAACAGGAAAAATTCTTGCACTCCAACAAAACGATAAATTGGTACCTGGTGCTCTGGCAGCAAAAGTAATATATCCAAGTAAATACCGGCACTCCAGGAATTCTCAATAATATAAGTTTCTTTATTCAGTTCAGGACGTCAACGTTTCAGCTCCTCATGGAGCCTTCATCAGGACAACCTGGAGCTGAAACGTTGACGTCCTGAACTGAATAAAGAAACTTATATTATTGAGAATTCCAGGAGTGCCGGTATTTACTTGGATATATATATATATATATATATATATATTCTATGCACACTTCTTGTCTATATGATTGAGGTTAGCCACATTTTCACCAGTTTGTATTTATATACAGTGTATAGAGTAGTTCAAGATATATCTGAACGGTATGATGTGCTCCAGACTAATTCCCTTACATTTTCTTGAGAATGAATGTCCTAATTTCATTGCAGCCAGAGAATTTGCAGAGCAACTTCTGAAATGGCTTTAACATTCGCTGTGATCTGCAGACTCCACATGAAGTGATCTGCTACACATTTCACTGTTTTGTTTTTCTTTCAAATAACTGATGCTTTATATATACATTTATTTTTTTCAGTACAAAAAGGCTTGACATTTCAGATTAATATATAATCATAAAGCATGCTATTTCACTGGTCAGCATGTCAAGGACTCTAAATAAATGATGATGTTTGTCTCTGATCATAGTAATAGGTACCAAATGTAATTGTATTTTCTTTTAAAGTAAAAACCGTGAAACATACAGGGAGTATGGGAGTATATTTGATCAGAGGCAAAACGTTGGAGAGAAACTCTTATAATATGGCATTATAAGAAAGAAAATTCATTATCTCCAAGAATACATGTTAAAATGTATTCACTCAAAATGATGAGGTGAATTTAAAAAAAATGACCTGCAAACTGTATGTCAAAATTTCAACTGGATAATTAGAAAAGATACAATGGGGCAGAAATCTGTATTCTAAAAGCTATATTATACCCCCCTGTAGCTGGTGTCCAACCCTCCCATTTGCCATAAAAATTCCACTTGCGGATTCAAACTACATCAGTGCAGCGGAAGACCCTCTAGTGTCTGTCATACTATGGGGGTTAATCCTGCGATATAAACGTTGAAACTGTTTTATATAGTAGGGGTAAGAAAACAGGGACACTGCACCCAGTCCACTTCATTGAGATAAAATGTTAGAACTGCTTACGTCAAGTCAGTGTTTAAAGTCCTATTCCTTTTCTAGTTCATGTTCTACGGTCATGATCTTCAGCAGGTCATATATAAGACTTTGGCCAGAGTTAACATCTGGATCTTTATTTGTGAGTTTGGGCATATTAAAGTAACTGAAAATCATATAAATGAAATTATAGGAAAAAGAGAGAGAGAACAGAAATAAAGGGGTTTAGGCAATGTGCCCCAAATAGGTTATAAACAGGATGTAAGTAAATAATAAGAAAACCTAAAAATAAAATTATAGGTTGAAATAGAAGGACAAATAAAACAGAACAGAACAAAATGGTTTCAGGATTACAGGAAAATAAGAACTTTAGTGAAACAGCCCCCTGTTGGAAGGAATACTGATCAAATAGGAAAGAAACACCTTGCAATATTACTTTGTAGCAAAGTCCAGATTGGGGTTATGCAGGTTGGTATAATGCAGATAGTTGTGTGGATCAGGGTGGTATAAATAAGGTTGGCACGATAAAGCAGGATAGTTGCGTAGTTCAGGCTGGAATTGAGCAGGTTTGGAAATAAAGCAGGATTGAAGAGTGGTTCAAGCTAGTATGGAGCTGGTTGGTATCAAAAGGTTGATAATATTGATCAGGTTGGTTTTCAAATAGAAAGGTAAGTAAAAAGAAGGTAATTCCATAGGAACGATTACAGGAGCCAGGAACACAAACGTTTTTAATTCCCCCTGAAGAGCCTGGCTGGCTAAACGCGTGTCGGGGCTCGACTCAGAGGCTCATGCATATCGGCTCCCTATACACAGAGATCTCCCCCTGATGGCACTTTACTGCTTTAGCGGTTGATTTTGACAGGAGATTGGCGCACAGCCGCTCGGCTTTCTTGAATTCAGTTTAACAGTCTAACTCTAGGATAGCAGTTAGAGTAAAATATCGATATTACAGTGAATAGGTGCCCTTGAAGGCACAGCTTAAGAATTATTTAACCCTTGGACAGCCAGATACGAAGGCTTACACTACCTTACACTATGTGCCCATGAATGCACAGCTTAGTACTCCGATAGAATTCCTATATTGAACTTCAAGCTATTTTAGCTTTGCTTTAACCTCTTATATTCTAAGGTTTGTCAGTCTAGATGTGCTAGTAATTAGGTGCCTACTAAGACACAGTTTAGTACTTAGTGCAATGCAATAGTACTGAATCAGAGACACTTAGAATAAATAGTTAATAGGTGCCAACAAAGGTAACACTTTAATATTCATTTGTCCCTTAAACAGCCAGACATATTGGCTATATTATCAGCACCTACTACCAATTAGATGCCCCTAATAGGCACAGCTAAGCACATTAACCAATAATTATTATTAATCTGACCTGCTTTCAATTATTAAGCTGTAACGGCTTTATAACATTCAGGATAATACCCTATGTACTATGATATATATTTTTCCTGCTGATACTCTAGTTCAAACAGCCGTTTCAGACAGTGATTATCCATAACTGTATCTTTTCCTGCTACACATGTGTTGCTAATCTCTACCATTCATTTAGTTGATTGACAGGACAACAGTTGTAAACTAGAATATAGGATTATATATATATATTTATATATTATTATTATTATTTTATTTTATTTTTTCGTGTCCCTTTTCTTTTCTTTTTCCTTTAGGGTCTATAAATTATATATAAATGTGCACGATAGTACCTTCCCCCTTTTTTTTTTTCACTGTGTGATACTTTTCGATATATCTCTTTTTAAAATAAATAAAATAAAAACAAGTTTTAACTACATTATTCTTTATTTTTTCGTATAGATTTGAAGGCAAATGAATACAGAGAGAGAGAGAGAGAGAGAGAATAAAGACAAGGAATACGGAGAGGGAGAATAAAGACAAGGAATAAAGAGAGCGAATAAAGACAAAGAATACAGAGAGAGAGAATAAAGTCAAGGAATACAGAGAGATAGGATAATGACAAGGAATACAGAGAGAGAGAATAAATAAAGACAAGGAATAAAGAGAGAGAATAAAGACAAGGAATAAAGAGAGGGAGAATAACAGTGCCGGACTGGCCCACCGGGATACCTGGAAATTTTCCGGTGGGCCGGGGCACTTGGGGCCGCACAGTGCAGAATCTTCTCCTCCCCCCACCCAGTACACACTCTCATGTAGGGGGCTTGATGAGCTGAGGAGTGAGTGAAGGTCCCCTCTCAGCTCCAGATCGCACTGTACTGTATCCACTCGCGAGCAGCAGGCACTCCAAAGTAAACTTCCAGTGCTGCTTGCAAGTGAAACATAAGGAGCAGGGGAGGGAGGTAGTCCTGTGCCTGCCTGACAGCCTTCAGACACAGAAAGCATGTGACCTGGTAATCAGGCAGAGTAGGGCAGCCCACGCGGGTCCTCTGCCGTTTTGCTTCCTGTGTGTAAAGTGCTAGCAGGCAGGGAGAGGAATGACAGACAGAGCTGCAGGCAGGGAGAGGAGTGACAGACAGAGCTGCAGGCAGGGAGAGGAATGAGCAGGGGGTCAGACAGAGCTGCAGGCAGGGAGAGGAGTGAGCAGGGGGTCAGACAGAGCTGCAGGCAGGGAGAGGAGTGACAGACAGAGCTGCAGGCAGGGAGAGGAATGAGCAGGGGGTCAGACAGAGCTGCAGGCAGGGAGAGGAGTGAGCAGGGGGTCAGACAGAGCTGCAGGCAGGGAGAGGAGTGAGCAGGGGGTCAGACAGAGCTGCAGGCAGGGAGAGGAGTGACAGACAGAGCTGCAGGCAGGGAGAGGAATGAGCAGGGGGTCAGACAGAGCTGCAGGCAGGGAGAGGAGTGAGCAGGGGGTCAGACAGAGCAGCAGGCAGGGAGAGGAGTGAGCAGGGGGTCAGACAGAGCTGCAGGCAGGGAGAGGAGTGAGCAGGGGGTCAGACAGAGCTGCAGGCAGGGAGAGGAGTGAGCAGGGGGTCAGACAGAGCTGCAGGCAGGCTGCTTCTCAGCCAGCAGCTGAGCGAGCACAGAGCAAGGTGGACTCAGTGAGCTGTGGCACCCAGGTATTTTATGTTCATTTCCAAGATTCTTAGGCTGTGTGTATATTTGAGTGTGTAATTGTGTGTGGGAGGTGTTTTTGAAGGTATTATGTGTGTGTCAGTATGGATTAGTGTGTTTGTCAGTATGGATCAATGTATGTGTCAGTATGGAATTCTGTGTGTGTGAGTGTCAGTATGGATCAATGTATGGATCAATATATGTGTCAGGATGGATCAATGTTTGTGTGAGTGTCAGTATGGATCAATGTTTGTCAGTATGGATCAATGTATGTGTTAGTATGGATCAATGAATGGATCAATGCATGGGTCAGTATGGATTACTGTGTGTGAGTGTCAGTATGGATCAATGTATGGGTCAGTATGGTTTTCTGTGTGTGAGTGTCAATATGGATCACTGTTTGTGTCAGTATGGATCAATGTATGGACCAGTATGGATCAATGTATGTGTCAGTACGGATTACTGTGTGTGAGTGTCAGTGTGGATCAATGTATGTATCAGTATGGATCAATGTATGGATTACTGTGTGTGAGTGTCAGTGTGGATCAATGTATGTATCAGTATGGATTACTGTGTGTGAGTGTCAGTATGGATCACTGTATGTGTGTGAATATGGATCATTGTGCGCCAGTGTATGTGAGTGTGTGGGCATCAGTACGTGCCATATATGAATTAAAAAAATTAAATATAGCTTTGCTTTATCTATGTTATTTGTGAAAGTATTCTGCATAGATACATATGCACAAATGGTATTATATCACTATATATATATATATATATATATATATATACAAAATACAGAATCCAGGGCACTCGCTTATTCACTAAACAATGATTTCAAATCTTAGAGATTGTAATAGTTTTATTTAAAAACACTTCACCTAGGCAACAAATGATGGGGGTTTAGTTACATTATATGATCATACATTGCATAAGCCTGCCAACTACGTCAAAGTACCCCATATTCGGCAGGTCCTATCCTAATAGCAGCCTAATGCTTGCTCTTATGAGATTAATCCACTTACTTGGAAAATACTTCCTCACTGGGACTCTCTGCAAGTCAAGGCTAAATAGGGTCCTGGAATGAGGCACCTGTAACCAAGCATTGAAAGTCATGTTTCAGTGTTTGCAGATGACACAAAACTTTGTAAAATAATACAATGTGAGCAAGATATTACTTTGCTGCAGAAGGATTTAGATAGACTGGAGGACTGGGCACTCAAATGGCAGATGAAATTTAATGTTGAAAAATGCAAAGTTATGCACTTCGGCGTAAAGAATACACAAGCAACGTATACCCTTAATGGAAGCGAATTAGGGATAACAACACACGAAAAGGACTTGGGAATTGTTATAGACAACAAACTATGCAACAATGTGCAATGTCAATCAGCAGTGGCCAAGGCCAGTAAGGTATTGTCATGCATGAAAAAGGGCATTCATTCTCGGGACGAGAATATCATTTTGCCTCTCTATAAATCACTGGTAAGACCACATATTGAATATGCTGTGCAATTTTGGGCACCTGTTCTAAAGAAGGATATCATGGCACTAGAAAAAGTGCAGAGGCGGGCTACAAAATTAATAAAAGGAATGGAACATATCAGCTATGAAGAAAGGTTAACAAATTTAAACCTATTTAGTTTAGAAAAACGTCGCCTGAGAGGGGATATGATAACATTATACAAATATATTCGGGGCCAATACAAACCATTGTGTGGAAATCTATTCACAAACCGGACTTTACATAGGACACGAGGCCATGCGTTTAGACTGGAAGAAAGAAGATTTCGTCTAAGGCAAAGGAAAGGTTTTTTTACTGTAAGAACAATCAGGATGTGGAATTCTCTGCCTGAAGAAGTGGTTTTATCAGAGTCCATACAGATGTTCAAACAGCTACTAGATGCATACTTGCAAAGACAGAATATTCAAGGATATAATCTTTCAATGTAGGGTAATAACTGCTTGATTCAAGGATAAATCTGACTGCCATTCTGGGGTCAAGAAGGAATTTTTTGTCCTAGCTTGTTGCAAAATTGTGCTTCAAACTGGGGGTTTTTTTTGTTTTTGTTTTTTGTTTTTTTTTTCTTTTGGATCAACAGCAAAAAACAGGTGTGAGGAAGGCTGAACTTGATGGACGCAAGTCTCTTTTCAGCTATCTAACTATGTAACTATGTAACCAGGGCTGGACTGGGAACAGAAAGCAGCCCTGGAAAAAAAAAATATTCCAGCCTTATAATTCATCGTGCCACAGAGTGTTTATGTTTTTTATCTCGATGTGCTTTGGGAGCTGTTATATTGTTTCTTACCCGCAGTCCCTCACTCCATATGATCCATGGGTATTACAGTGCTGTAATAGCCACCCTCCAGGCTGGCACACACAAGCTCACTACAGACAAGCTCCACAACGCACACAAGTTCTCTTACTCATACACATGCTCACTACAGACAAGCTTACTGATACACACAAGCTCACTACAGACAAGCTCGCTGACACACACAAGCTAACTCAAGTCAAGATCACTGATACACACAAGCTCACTAAAAACAAGCTCAATGACACACACACACAAGCTCAGTACAGACAAGCTCAATGACACGCACACAAGCACGCTACAGACATGCTCACTGACACAAATACAGACAAGCTCATTTGACACACACAAGCTCACTACAGACATGCTCACTGACATACACAATGTCCCTATAATCTCACTAACACACACTCAATCACAGTACAGACATGCTCACTGACACACAGGCACATAAGCTCACTACAAGCTTACTGACACACACATAAGCTCACTACAAACACACTGAAACACACAAGCTCACTACAGACATGCTCACTACAAGCTCACTGACACACACACAGGCTCACACACATTTAAGCTCACTACAAGCTCACTGACACACACAGGCTCACATACACATAAGCTCACTACAGACATGCTCACTGACACATACAGGCTCACACACACATAAGCTCACTAAAAACTCACTGACACACACAAGCTCACTACAGACATGCTCACTACAAACAAACTCACTACATGCTCACTGACACACACAAGCTCACTATAGACAAGCTCTCTAAAAAACACAAAAGCATATTACATACAAGCTCACTGCAAGCACACTGACACAAACAAGCTCACTATAAGCTCAGTGACACACACTCAAGCACAGTACAGACATGCTCACTACAAGCTCACTGACACACACATAAGCTCACTACAAACTCACTGACACACAAGCTCACTACAGACATGCTCACTGACACACACACAGAAGCTCACTACAAACTCACTGACACACACAAACTCACTACAGACACACTCACTACAAGCTCCCTAAAGCACACACACATAAACTCACTACAGACTCACTGACACACACATGCTCACTACAAGCTCACTGACACACATAAGCTCACTACAAGCTCTCTGACACACAACCTCACTACAGACATGCTCACTACATGCTCACTGTCATACACAATGTCACTAAGCTCACTGACACACACTCAAGCGCAGTAGACATGCTCACTACAAGCTCACTGACACACACATAAGCTATTGGTTGACATTATTTTTCACATGTTCTCTAGGGAAAAATAAATGTGACATTAAATTTAAGGACGATAACTATCCCAGAAAATTGTGAACTACATCTGAACCTTTTATCTAATATTAAAAAAGGACTATTCACTAAGGTGTTTATTGGTGATTTTAAGACCACAATAGCAAAGTTGGGGAAAAAATTCCAATTCTATTAAAAAAAAAATATATTTTTTTTTACAACTTGTATATTTGTCCTAAGTATTGAAAGACAATTCATCAGCACAACTCACTTTTTATTAAATAAGCCCCTTAATATTTATATCAAAGGTAACATGCGTCCAACGGGTGATTAGAAAATAATTATTAACTTTTTAGGTTTTTCTACATCTATTAGTGTCTTAAAGGAACACTGCAAGCATCCTAACCACTACAACCTGCTGGGACTATTGCTAAGTTGGAAAATGTGTCTACATCATCTAATACCATAAACAAATGCTTTTTAACAACTACAGACCTCTGTAGTGGTTATGGTGCCAGGAGAGCCCTGCTGCCATTCATCACTAAGGTGTCAAACTTTTTTAGCATGGATTGACATTTATCTAGGTTTTAGGGCGCCTATCCCGCAACTGTTACATCTGGTATTCTACAGCAGGAGAAGCCATATTTTACTGCTTAGAACAAACTATGACTGGAGTATCAGTGCTGTCCTCAATCTGCATGGTAGCATGCTGTAGTAGTTGTGGTATTTGAATTGTTTTTATCAATTTAGAATTTCAGTTTACGGTTTACTATAAACTGGTGCTTACTGTATATACTCCACAAAGTTTTATTATTGAAACCGGGGCTGCCCAATAGGTAGATCCCCAGACGTTGTAGTTCTACAACATCTGGGGATTTACATTTTAGGCAGCCCTGATTTAAACAGTGGATTGTCTGAAATTCACAAGTGTCCCTTTAAATTTAAAGTCTGTGTTAAATTCCTGTCAATTATCAGTTTAATGAAAAAAACCTGCCAGTGTTTTCCATAGGGAATAATTCACACACATAAGCTCACTACAAGCTCTATACATACATACACACACACACACACACACACACTACAAACTCACTGACACACACTGGATCACTACAAGCTCTATACACACACACACACACACACTGGATCACTACAAGCTCTATACACACACACACTGGATCACT
Source organism: Pelobates fuscus (assembly GCF_036172605.1). NCBI lineage: Eukaryota > Metazoa > Chordata > Amphibia > Anura > Pelobatidae > Pelobates > Pelobates fuscus. The sequence continues at coordinate 136,543,423 of NC_086317.1, forward strand.
ACAAGCTCTATACACACACACACTGGATCACTACAAGCTCTATACACACACACACTGGATCACTACAAGCTCTATACACACACACACACACTGGATCACTACAAGCTCTATACACACACACACACACACACACTGGATCACTACAAGCTCTATACACACACACACTGGATCACTACAAGCTCTATACACACACACACACTGGATCACTACAAGCTCTATACACACACACTGGATCACTACAAGCTCTATACACACACACACACTGGATCACTACAAGCTCTATACACACACACACACTGGATCACTACAAGCTCTATACACACACACACTGGATCACTACAAGCTCTATACACACACACACACTGGATCACTACAAGCTCTATACACACACACACTGGATCACTACAAGCTCTATACACACACACACTGGATCACTACAAGCTCTATACACACACACACACTATCAATCATGGGCTGCATAGTGGATATATAATTACCTGTAACTTCACTGGAGCTGGACTTTGAGTGCAGTGTGAGCTTCCACTTCCTGTGTGAAAGGTCACCAGGGAGAGGCTGGGGCGGAGCTCTAGTGCGGGGGCTGGATCTGCAGACTGTCAGTGCAGAGCTGGAGAGAAGCTGATTTTGTGAGAGAGTGAGAGAGACTTTCAGTGCTCTCTCACTCCTCTCTGCTGCAAACCAGCTGTCACCTGTTTCTGTTACCGGCCTCTGGCAGCCTCACTGCGGCCATCCAGAAAACTTTCTGCCCCAGGCTCCAGCCCCAAACAAGAAGGTCAGAGGAGGAAAAAATGAGTAATGTGCAGCACTGCCGGCCCCAGGAGCACCGGCCCACCGGGGAATTTCCCGGTATCCCGGTGGGCCAGTCCGGCCCTGCCTGTAACAGGGAGAACAGGGAGGGGTGCAAAACCAAGGAGTTGGCCTGGGACTCCCAAATATATCAAAGAAACCAAGAGGGCTGCACTCACCTGAACATGCACGCATTATAGGGTGCTGCTGGGGCCAAAATATACAAAATACAAAATCCAGCGCGCACTCGCTTATTAACTAAACAGTGATTTCAAATCTTAGAGATTGTAATAGTTTTATTTAAAAACACCTCACCTAGGCAAAAAATGATGGGGGTTTAGTTACATATATGGTTTCTTTTATATGTATTAAGGTCGTTTGGCCTGTATTTGTGGGAGGGGCTTAAATGAATTCACTCTCCTATATAAGGGACACCCCTTACCTGACTCATATCGCTTGAGGTCAGCATCAGAATGATTTCCACTTCTGGGTCATCCAGACGCCATTTTACCTGATTACTCCATTAGGTTTTCTAAGCTGAGCTGTGTCAGGAATCCAGCCACAGGCTTTTCCGGCCTACCACCTTCTTTCTTCAATCCATCGCCGTGGATGGGGTCCAAGTGACTCACAAACCGTAAGTCGACCTACCCGTTACGCCAGGCATCAGTCCCACGGCACCATGCACGGGTCAGGTCCTCACTTTATGGCTGCATTTTGTCTAAGTCTGTTCTAAAACCATTGCATGTTCATGCATATCATTCGTTTAAACCCCCTACCGGTCTTTGGGTGTACTACAGGCTTCTTGGACATTATCGCATTTCATGTACAAACCAACGAGCCACCGCATTTTTTGCCTACACACTGACCCCTACCGGTCATTCAGTGTACTACAGGCTTCTTAGACATTATCGCATTTCATGTACAAATCAACGAACCACTGCATTTTCGCCTACACACTGACCCCTACCGGCCATTTGGTGTACTACAGGCTTCTCAGACATTATTGCATTTCATGTACAAACCAACAAACCACTGCATTTTTCACCTACACACTGACCCCTTTGTCATTCGGTGTACTACAGGCTTCTTAGACGTTTTTGCTTTTCATGTACAAAACCATAAACCACTGCATTTTCACCTACACACTGACCCCTACCGGTCATTCGGTGTACTACAGGCTTCTCAGACATTATTGCATTTCATGTACAAACCAACTAACCACGGCATTTTCGCCTACATGCTGACCCCTACCTGTCAATCGGTATACTATAGGCTTCTCAGACTTTATTTCACTTCATAAGCAAACAAACTAACTACAGCATTTTCGCTTTTATACTGACTCCTATCTGTCAAATGGTAGGATTAACCCCTTAAGGACACATGACCTGTGTGACATGTAATGATCCCCTTTTATTCCAGAAGTTTGGTCCTTAAGGGGTTAAAGGGTATTTTAACATACAATCAGCATTTCTGACCCCTACTGGTCAACAGCAAAACTGTCTTCACATGTCATATACAATTTACCAGCCAATATAAATTACACATAAGATTGTTTTAAACATAACCATAAACCATAAATTAAACTCCAGCACGGGCTCAACTTCAGGTTTCATTTACATTTCACATCAAGACCAACAGTGGTTCTATCAACACTGCCACCTACAGGTCTGTCAAGTACGTTGACAATTTTCATGGGGTTTTACAAACACCAAAACACTGACACCTATAGTTCAACAGACAAACAACATTTCACATACCAACAGGAATCCAACTACACTGCCACCTATAGGGCACTCGGCAGATCTCCAGTGCACTTGCATTTTGCAACACCATGTTCACTGACCCCTACAATTCAATAAGACATACAACAATTCACATAGCAAGCACTAAATCCATATCTGGTATAAATACATATATTATTACACAATAGCAGACCCATCTGTATATACGTAACTGGTAATATAGTTCACATACATTTTTCACAGCACGCTGCTCACGCAACAGACTTTCCCCTAGCAAGGGGACATACAACATACAAGGTGGGGACAGACCACATTTTCACTTGTACATACGGGTTAAGATTGATACATATTTAACCAGTATGGCTACGATGTTTAATATTTACACATCACGGCACTTTACTTTCACATATACTGTACGTATTAAGATAAGCTTGGTCTATGCCATATTTCCTTATGCCATACGGTTTTATCCATTCAGGTTACAGTTACTACTAAAAAACCTATACGGATTGTCAGGTTCAATACCATACTACCAGGTACATACACCTGTTCACGTAGTTCTTCATCTCTTACCTTCCCTGGAATAGTAATAGTATACTGGCAGTTAGGGTTCTAGGGCCCAATAGGTATTACCCCCTTTTTTCTCTGCATTATGCTTCGGTTAGTGGTCCCACGAGGCCAACACCCCGCCTCACACTCGGAGGCATACACCCCTCGGGCCACTCGTGAGCTAGCCGCCTCGCATTGTATCATAGAGAGGGCCTCACCTGTCACTCCCCTTCCTATTTTCTGGTTACTGTCACCGAGAGGCCAACATCCTGCCACAAAGTTCGGTGGCCACACAAAATCCCCTCGCGCCAAGCATCGATAGAGCCTCACAAGCCACTTGGCAACTAGCAGGGCCTCACCAGTCACCAAAAAAAACCAACAAAAACCCACCAAGCCTAATTGTTTTGCCTTACAGCTTAGCTAGCAAGTCAGTACAAGAACCATGGGTACAAATAATAATTGCAATTTTTATTGTTATTTAAGTATTTCTCAAAAAGATGGTGAAGAATCCCCTCTTCCTAGCACCCCAGCTAGAATTGATACACCTTCAAGCAGAGGAGGTGTTGCTAGTCCAGCAGCAATCAGATCCTGGACGATCCCACACATTACCACCGACCTAAGGAGGTGACAAATCCCCTACCCTGCTACAGCAAGGAAAGCAAAGTTATTCAAACTCCTCCATACATCAACGGACAACACGGAGGCAGGGGAAGGCCCAGCTACATCAACTCAGGTGACACCCAGGCTATGCTAGCCTCACTCATAAACTCATGAGCCAAAAAGTTTATGACAGACTGGCAATCTCGAGTTGGTCACCACAGCCCTCACAAGGCTGGGCCTCACGCTACTGTACAACCAGCACCAACCGAAACTCGGTTACCTGGTACAATCAATTCTTATGACACACAAGACGTTAACCATGCACGTATGATGTCAGCACATTGGGGAAATAAGGCATATATATGTATGATGATGTATCTGTGATGGTCAGATCCAGGGATTCCAGGTAAATAGGGAACTGACCATCCCTTGGTTGGGTTGGCATTTGGAATATGTAGAGATGTTTATTTGTGCAGGTACCGAAGGGATTTTGTCCCAAACAAATGGACAAGCACTCTCAGGCTTCAGGTACCAGCACCTCTGAACTACCATGATATGAGAACTACCACTCTGAGACCATTGATATGAGTAGTTGCATTGCATTTAGACTGTTGCATATTTGTTCAAATGGTTCAGGGCACATGGCAAATCATGTGTCCCAATACAACTTACAAATAACGTACACACCAATGCATTTTCAACACTACTGACTCATCACCCTTCTAGACTTGTAGTAGATTTATTAAAGCTCTGGAGCTTCAAAGGGCTCCCATACAGGTATCATAAACACACCTTCATGGAATATAGCATGCCCTCATTTACAGTCAGCACATCAAAACCATGGGCTGTAAACACACTCAGAGCCAAGATTTGCAGAGGGGTCTTCCAATCTCCACCATTTACAGCATGGCACCAAACACATTGGTATTGTCACAAGGAATCTTCCCTTAAACAAAGACTAACCATAGACTTATTGGCACCACACACCTCCGCTACCCCAAGTCTCAACTCCCTCATACCCTCCGAGGAGTTTTCTTACAATACAACACCATTGATCTACCTTTACAGCTATCACTCAAGCATGGGTTGAAGCTTGGTTAAATAAGACCAATATTATCAATGCAGTAAACGGCTACCATCTACCCTACACACTGGCACTTACATGGCATAAATTGGGCAATCCTTTCCCCGCTCAACTTTCGAGCTACAGATTAGCCTACTATCGATATTCGCAGATACTCTGTGCTGGTTATGATAACATATCCAGAGGTCTTGCAGTCATACACTATCTAGAAGACTTCTAGAAGACTTCTTAGTCTGGTTGACCACTTGGGCGTCCCAGAACCCCATAAGAAACAGAAGGCCAAGACACTATCATCACATTACTGGGCATATGACTTGAGTCCGCATCCATACACGCAAGTTACCACAAGACTAATGGGGAATATTCTCAACTACATCAATCACTTCCTCCTGCTTAGTACTTACAACTGCAAGGAACTACAATCCCTACCAGGTTCCTTAATTTTGCCATGCCAATCATACCACAAGACCACGTTTTTACATCCAGAGTACTTTCCCCTTTTTTCCACACTTCCAACATGACGATCAGAGGATGTCCCTAGACACCTCAGCAACAGCAGACCTGCACATGGGGGGGATTTCTTAACCACTTGGCATGGTAAAAGCATGTTCCTTCCAGGATTGTCTGACACTTCTCCAACCAGATGGTCAGACGCAGCGTCTACCACGGGTTTGGCAGCGATCTACCGGGAACGATTGCTTTGGAGCTGTTGGCCATGGCATCCAGGTTTGGAAATTTTTCCACCACCTCAGCCCCTTTGGGAGATCTACCCCATTGTAGCAGCTGCTGTGGCATGGGGAAAATCATGGTCAGGGTCATCAATCCTTTGTTACTCAGACAACTAGGCACATGTCATATCATCAACAAACGCCACTACTCATCCATAAGGTCATGATATTTCTGGGGAACTCACTTGGTTGGCATTTCACTTTCATGTACCAGACGGGGGTATACATCCCTGCTGACAATTGTCTCATTTATATTCCAGGCATGTTCATCATACGCTTCCTACAGCCGCCCATACAGTCACGGTCACGCTTTCGTTCCAGAGACAAAATCATGGATGAGACATACTCATGCAGCGTAGCATGCACTATCCCACCTAGCACTTTCGTCCCATACTTGTAGAACACATAACACAGCTTTTCACGTGGCTTAAAGAATCTCATTGGAACACGACATAGCTCAACCTGTGTCATAACATTTCTCCTAGGTTTTGCTTCTTTTTGCCACCTTAAACTATCTCACACACCATTAATTATATATTTTACAGGCATTCAACAACACATGATAACCTATGGCCAAAACTACCATAACTTCATGCTATCATACCAGACAAGAATATACTCAGAGGTTTTCAGGAATCCATTCCCCCACGTTACACTCAGAGATTACCAATAGCCATCCAACTTTTCATTATCGAACCTATTAGATCTACAACCATTCAATTATACTACCAAGTCGGCCATTACCAGCCATGCACATTGCCTTGTATGCCTTTCTCAGGCCAGAGAATCCACTACCATCACCACCACTCAGACAGATCATTGTCTTCAACGATCCCACGTACATAAACACATATATCATTACCTATTGGCTCTACCACATTCCGAAACGAGTCAACACGGACCAACAGTAGAGATAACATACTATCCTACCCACAACAAATGGTGTCCACTTTCGGTCCTAGATTCCTACCTTCAAAATTCTTGCAGGAATTAAATACTGTAATGCATTTAAGGAAATGTCTGGTTAATTTGTATATATTTGTTGACTGTATTAAATCTTTGATTATTCATTTTTGCCCTCTTTATTTACAGGCCTACCGTATCGTCGGTCTCGGCACACCACAACCGACTTGCTCCCTTTATACTATCCTACGCTTATGCTGGATCCTTACTCCATATACGGCTATTTGCCCCTTACACAAGTATTAAGGCCGCTTGGCCTGTATTTGTGGGAGGGGCTTAAATTAATTCACTCCCCTATATAAGGGACACCCCTTACCTGACTCATATCGCTTGAGGTCAGCATCAGAATGACCCTCCCACCCACTCCTCATTTCAACACTTTCTCTTTTCTTTCCATTTACTTTACTTTCTTACTCCTTGGTGGGCCCTCTTTATTTACAGGCCTACCGTATCGTCGGTCTCGGCACACCACAACCGACTTGCTCCCTTTATACTATCCTACGCTTATGCTGGATCCTTACTCCATATACGGCTATTTGCCCCTTACACATGTATGTACAGTATGTATGTATGTATGTATGTCGCAAGCATAATTTTATTAATTATTATGTTTAGAATATATAATACACTTGGAAATTACATAATATATATATTTATATATATATATATTATGAAGGGGTTGACATTTGCCAAAGGGTTATTACTAATATTTTTAATTTTAAAAAGTGAAAATCTAAATTTCATAATTTAAACCAAAATAGCGGATTTGAAACAAAATTTTAACTTGGGTATAGTGACAGCTTGACAATTGTAGCCTAAATTTAGCAATTTACATTTTCATTCACAAAAATATTAGTTTAGTGGATAACCCTGCCTTTCTCTCAGTCTTAAATTCCCTGGTATCAAACTACATACAACGAAGAGTGCGCTCATAGGATGAGGACTAAGCAAAATAACATTTATTTAAATCAGACGTGCAGCAGCATTTAGTCAATGTTTCATTCCCATTACTGGACCTTTCAAAATTATAAGGATGAAACGTTGAAGTAAGATGTTGCACCTCTGATTAGAATAAACAGCTCTTTTGATTATTTTAAGTCCTGTGAGTGCGCTCCTTCTGGTTGGTTAAATAATTGTAACTGTATATCTGTCACAGCTGGCACAATTAATGATGGGGCTGGTATAACATTTTTCCAGGGCTGCTTTTTATTCCCAGTCCGGCCCTGCCTGTCCCCCCACACTGTCACACATTGCCCCCCACACTGTCACTATCCTCCACACTGCCATCTTCCTCCTCACTGTCACCCACTCACACCCTGCCCCCTAGACTGTCACATTCCTCCACACTGCTCCCTCACCCTGTTACCCTTTCACACACTTGCACCCCATATTGTCAGCCCCAACACTATGTCACCAATACATACAGTCACCCCTCCCACACACTGCTACTGCACACACTGTCTCCCTTTCCAACACTGCCTCCCACACTCTCACCTACCCGCCATCACAATTCCACACACACAGCCACCCCCCACACTGTCACCTCCCACATGCTGTCATGACCCCTTCTCCCAGCCTCGCTCACATTAACCTCTCCTAATCTTGTTGCTCTCACCCCCTCCATCCATACCACAATTACAAGCCCTCAGTCTTCCACACTCACCCTATCACATTAATCCCCCTAATCCTATCACTCATCTTCTCTCATACTGTCACACTCACCCCCAACAATGTCACACTCATCCTTTTTCACATTAACCCTTTCACTTGTGCCCAACCATGCCACACTCACCCTGTCACATAATCCTGTCCGACTCACTTTCCCTCGCCTTGTCACACTCCCTCCTCCAGCCATGCAAAACATAACCCATAACCCTGTCAAACTCATCCCCCTTTACCCTATCACATTAACCCTGTCACTAATCCTGCCTAGACATGCCACACTCACCCTGTCACATAACCCTCCCTCATCCTGTCACTCTCACCTCCCCTCGCCCTGTCACACTTTCTCCTTCAACCATGCCACACTCACCCCAACAGTGAATACAGAGAGTAACTATCTGTATCCAGCGCTGCAAGCCTGTCATACAACATAATTACAGCTCATTTTACACACGATGCAACCCCTATATGTGTTTTTACTATGTGTTAGTGGGGGGCCTCTTGTTGGAGTTTTGCCTAAGGCCTCATAAAGTCTACAACCGCCACTGGTCCCAGATGAAGAGATCAGGTACTATGCCTGCGTAAAAGAAGTCAAATTGGCCCAGTATGCTATTACCCCAGAGGCATACCGGAGCAGTGGCGGATCCAGAGCCTGAACTCTGGAGGGGCACTTGTAGATTATTTAAACAAATAATCCAGACACAATAACCACTACAGCTCAGTGTAGTGTTTATGGTGTCAATAGTGCCGGGACCCCCTCCCAGAGTAAGTAGTCAAACCGTTTAAGAACAGTTTGACAACTTACCTGAGGTCTGCTGGAAAATGGGGCTGTAGTAGAGTATAGGAGCAGTGGTGTGTGTGAGTGGTGCAATGTGTAAGGGGTGTGTGTGTGTGTGAGCAGTGTGTGTGAGGGCGGCAGTGTATGTGTGGGACAGTATGTGTGTGTAACAGTTGCAGTGTGTGTGTGTGAGTATTGCAGTGTGGGCAATGTGTGTGTATGGGGGCTATGTGTGTATGGGGGAGCAGTGTGTGTGTGTGGGGGAGCAGTGTGTGTGTGTGGGGGAGCAGTGTGTGTGTGTGTATGGGGGTGCAGTGTGTGTGTGTGTGTGTGTGTATGGGGGAGCAGTGTGTGTGTATGGGGGGCAGTGTGTGTGTATGGGGGGCAGTGTGTGTGTATGGGGGGCAGTGTGTGTGTGTGTGTATGGGGGGCAGTGTGTGTGTGTATGGGGGCAGTGTGTGTGTGTGTGTGTGTGTATGGGGGGCCGTGTGTGTGTATGGGGGCCGTGTGTGTGTATGGAGGGCAGTGTGTGTGTGTGTGTGTGTATAGAGGGCAGTGTGTGTGTGTGTGTGTGTGTGTGTGTATATAGGGCAGTGTGTGTGTGTGTGTGTGTGTGTGTGTATAGAGGGCAGTGTGTGTGTGTATAGAGGGCAGTGTGTGTGTGTGTTTGTATGGGGGGCAGTGTGTGTGTGTGTGTGTGTGTGTGTATGGGGGCAGTATGTGTAGGGAGGGCAGTGTGTGTGTGTGTGTTTATGGGGGGGCAGTATATGTATGGGGCAGTGTGTGTGTGTGTATGGGGGGCAGTGTGTGTGTGTATGGGGGGCAGTGTGTGTGTGTGTGTATGGGGGGCAGTGTGTGTGTGTGTGTATGGGGGGCAGGGTGTGTGTGTGTGTATGGGGGCAGTGTGTGTGTGTGTATGTGTATGGGGGCAGTGTGTGTGTGTGTGTGTATGGGGGGCAGTGTGTGTGTGTATGGGGGCAGTGTGTTTATGGAGGGCAGTGTCAGTGTGTGTGTGTGTGTATGGGGGGGAGTATGGGGGCAGTATGGGGGGCAGTGTGTGTGTGTATGGGGGGCAGTGTGTGTGTGTGTATGGGGGGCAGTGTGTGTGTGTGTGTGTGTGTGTATGGGGGGCAGTGTGTGTGTGTATGGGGGCAGTGTGTTTATGGAGGGCAGTGTCAGTGTGTGTGTGTGTATGGGGGGGGAGTATGGGGGCAGTATGGGGGGCAATGTGTGTGTATGGGGGGCAGTGTATGTGTGTAGAGTGTGTGTGATAAGGGTAGGAGGGCTTTTTTTAAAAATATATAATATAATATAATATAAAATATATATATATATATATATATATATATTTTTTTTTTTTTTTTTATTTAATTAAAATAAATATTGATGTCCCCCCTCCCTTCTTACCTTTACTGGGAGGAGGGGGGACATTTCTTGATCCCTGTTGATCCCAGTGGGATTCATTAGTGGTCCCAGTGGGATTCCCTGGTGTCAGGGTACCTGAGGCCTCTACCTCTAAGGGAGGTAGAGACTTGGTGGTGTATCCGTCCAGGCGAGCTGTCTCCTCCGTTCCTCGCGGTTCATCCAGTCACTTAAACACCGGCCGCGAGGAATCCACGTCCTTTTCTAGCAGGACGCTCAATACGTGACGTCATGACGCTAGCACGAGCTATCTGTCACTCAAGTGTCCGATATCCAATCGGTACTTTTCAGAGGCGTGATTTCCATCCAGAACCAGGGTATTTAAGCTTACTCCTTACTTCAGCTCATTGCCCTGTCGTGGTTCTAGCTTGTCTAGTCACTCAGTGCTCTGGTATTCTAGTTTGCTCTTTTGGTTTTGACTCGGCTCGTTGTACTACCCTGTTTCTCTGTTATCCCTTGACCCGGCTTGTCTCTCGCTTATCTGTCTTCTCGTTCCCTCGACCTCGGCTTGCCTCTGACTATTCTTTACTCTCGGTACGTTAGTCCGGCCATTCTAAGGCCCGGTATACGTACCTTTCCACTCTTTGTACTCTGCGTGTTGGATCCCTGTCCCGATCCTGACATTACGACAGGGCCAATGGATCCTGCAGGTACAAACAGTCAGCTTGGTTCTTCGGATCCCAGGTTTGACGCCATGGAACATAGGATGGATCAGATGGCTTTGGCACTACAGGCACTTTTGTCTCGTGCTAGTAATCCACCTGAGGAGACACGTACTCCTTCTATCTCTCCTGCAGTCTCAGGTCTAGAGGTAGCCACTGTAGGTACTTCTTCCCGTATTACCCCACCAGTACGTTATGGCGGGTCACCGGAGAAGTGTCGTGGCTTTCTAAACCAGATTAGCATCCATTTCGAACTACAACCCCGCTCTTATCCTACAGATAGAGCAAAGGTTGGATTTATTATTACTCTGCTCATTGAAAAAGCTTTGAGATGGGCCAATCCTTTATGGGAGAATGATAATCCACTCGTCTATAATTATAATGCCTTTGTAGCTGCGTTTAGAAGAACTTTTGACCCTCCTGGCAGAAAGGTCAATGCAGCTAGATTAATGTTGCGCCTTAAACAGGACAATCGAACACTTGTGGATTATGCACTAGAGTTCAGATCCTTGGCGGCAGAAGTTAAGTGGAACGAACAGGCTTATATAGATGTGTTTCTGAATGGGTTATCAGATGTAATTCTTGACGAGGTCGCTACTAGAGAACTCCCTGAAAATTTGGAGGATTTAATTTCTTTTATATCTCGTATTGATGAACGCTTAAGAGAGAGGCAGAACACTCGAGATAGGACCCATAGACCCTCCTTTAAACTAGCGCCTACCTTTCAAATCTCTGAGTTCGAAGACTTACGTATTCCTGAACCTATGCAGATAGGCAGTACTCATCTCACTGAAAGGGAGAGACAGTACAGGAGAAGGGAGGGTTTATGTATGTATTGTGGAGTCAGGGGCCATTTACGCCTAAATTGTCCCAATCGTTCGGGAAACGCTCGCACCTAAGTTCCTCTAGAGGACAGGCCTTGGGTGTTTCTACTTTGTCCTCTATTCACAACTACAAGGAGCTCAGGCTTGTGTTACCCGTTTCTTTAAAGTGGGAGAAGGGAGTAGTTAAGACTATGGCACTAATCGATTCTGGAGCTGCTGAGAGCTTTATAGATCAGGGTTTTGCTGCCAAACATGCTATTCCATCCCAGTTAAAAGAGACACCTCTGGCTGTTGAGGCCATCGATGGTAGACCGTTACTTGAGCCTGTTATTTTTCATGAGACCATACCGATTAACTTGACTGTTGGCATCCTGCATAAAGAGGATATATCCTTGATGCTCATTTCTTCTCCGTCTATTCCCATAGTTCTGGGGTACTCCTGGCTGAGGAGACACAACCCTATTATTAATTGGGAATCAGGGGAGATAGTTTCATGGGGAGAGAATTGTCAAGAGAAATGCTTGCGGAAGGTCTTACCTCTTGGATTAACTAATACATCGAATACCTCTGACAATCCTACAGAGACACAAATTCCGCCTCAGTATCTAGATTTAAAGGCAGTATTTGACAAAAAGAAAGCCGATACCTTACCCCCACACAGGTCCTTCGATTGCAAAATTAACCTACTCCCTGGTACCATGCCTCCCAGAGGTCATGTATACCCATTATCTATAAAGGAGAACTCAGTCCTAGAGGAATATATTCACGAGAATTTAGACAAGGGATTCATCAGGAGGTCCTCCTCCCCTGCCGGGGCTGGATTTTTTTTTGTTAAAAAGAAAGATGGTTCTTTGAGACCTTGTATTGATTATCGAGGCCTGAATAAGATAACCATTAAAAATGCCTACCCGATTCCCTTGATCACCGAACTCTTCGATCGTTTGAAGGGCTCTACAATTTTCACCAAGTTAGACCTCAGAGGGGCATATAACTTGGTGAGAATCCAGCAGGGACATGAGTGGATGACGGCATTCAATACTCGATATGGCCACTATGAATATACCGTCATGCCTTTTGGGTTATGCAATGCACCAGCAGTATTCCAAGATCTGATTAATGAGGTTCTTAGGGAATTTCAGCAAGAGTGCGTCATTGTATACCTAGATGATATACTCATTCATTCTAGTGACATTGAGATTCATCACAAACAAGTCAGGAGGGTTTTGCACAAGCTTCTCCAGCATGGCTTGTACTGCAAGTTGGAGAAATGTAGCTTTGATCAAACCCAGGTAACCTTTCTCGGCTATGTGATCTCTGGGGAGGGATTTAAGATGGATCCGGATAAGCTCCAATCCATTCTAGAGTGGCCTTTACCCACAGGTCTTAAAGCCATACAGAGATTTATTGGTTTTTCCAATTATTATAGGCGCTTTATTAAGGGCTATTCTTCCATTATTGCACCTATCACTAACATGACCAAACAGGGGGCTGACACTAAGAATTGGACTACTGAAGCTCTCCTTGCGTTCAAGACTCTCAAGGAGCTTTTCGCTTCCGCTCCAATTTTAGTTCACCCTGACACTTCTCTGCCATTTTTGCTCGAGGTAGACGCATCAGAGACTGGTTTAGGTGCTGTTCTATCTCAAAGGTTGGGTGTTGATAAACCATTACATCCATGTGGATTTTTCTCTAAAAAATTGACCGGTACTGAAAGCAGGTATGACATTGGTGACAGAGAATTACTAGCGGTTATCAAGGCTTTGAAAGAATGGAGACATTTATTGGAGGGTACATTACATCCTGTTACCATCCTGACAGACCACAAAAACTTGTCTTATATCGGAGAGGCCAAGCGTCTGTCCTCCAGGCAGGCTCGTTGGTCGTTGTTTCTTACCCATTTCAATTACGTTCTGACTTACAGACCTGGGTCAAAGAATTCTAAAGCCGATGCGCTATCTCGCCAATATGAACCCTCTGCTTCAGTTGAACCACTTTTGTCTTCCATTGTACCCAAATGCAATATTATTGCTAATACCAGTCTCAAAATTCATTCCCCGCTACTTGACCAGATCTTGAAGTCACAACATCTAGCTCCCGGAAACACTCCTGAGGGAAGAAACTTTGTTCCTCCTGAACTTCAACTGGAGCTCTTACAATGTTTTCATGAAAGTAAAATAGCTGGTCATCCTGGTATTCGCAAGACGTACTCTCTGATATCCAAGGATTTCTGGTGGCCTTCACTTCGTAAGGATATTGAGGAGTTCGTCGCAGCTTGTGAGACTTGTGCCAAGACTAAACTATCTCATGCATCCCCATGTGGCCTGTTACACCCCTTGGACATTCCTGAGAAACCTTGGTCCTGTTTGTCCATTGACTTTATCGTTGATTTGCCTGCTTCCAAAAGACAGACTGTTATTCTCACGGTGGTGGATAGATTTACCAAGATGGCCCATTTCGTGCCATTACCTAAACTTCCGACTTCCCCTGAATTGGCGGAGATTTTTGCGAGAGAAGTTTTTCGCCTACATGGGATCCCTTCAGAGATTGTTTCTGATAGAGGTTCTCAATTTGTCTCACGTTTCTGGAGATCCTTTTGTTCTCAAATGGGCATCAAATTGAACTTTTCCTCTGCCTATCACCCTCAGTCTAACGGAGCTGCTGAACGTACTAATCAAAAGATCGAACAGTATCTGCGTTGCTTTGTTTCCGAACACCAGGACGATTGGGTCGGTCTGATTCCTTGGGCGGAGTTCGCACACAATAACCTTGTTTGCGATTCAACTCGCTCTAGCCCTTTCTTCATGAACTATGGCTTTCATCCTTCGATTTTTCCTTCGGTTTCCTCTTCTCAGGGGATACCGTCGGTTGATGATCATGTCGCCAACCTGAAGAAATTATGGGATCAAACTCGACAAATTCTATTACATAGTTCCTCGCTGTTCAAGAAACACGCTGACAAACATAGAAGAGCGGCTCCTGTTTTTGTTCCTGGGGATAGGGTATGGTTGAGTACTAAGAATATTCGCCTAAAAGTTCCGTCCATGAAATTTGCTCCTCGTTACATAGGTCCTTACAGGGTTCTCACTCGTATCAACCCGGTTGCGTATCGCCTTGCTCTGCCACCTGCCTTACGCATTCCTAACTCTTTTCATGTCTCCTTGTTGAAACCCCTCATTTGCAACAAATTCTCCTCTAAGGTCTCCTCGCCTCGTCCTGTTCAGGTGGAGGGTCGGGAGGAGTACGAGGTCAGCTCCATCATTGACTCCAGAATTTCAAGGGGAAAATTGCAATATCTGGTCAACTGGAGGGGATATGGTCCTGAGGAGAGGAGTTGGGTACCTCAGGAGGACGTCCATGCTTCTCGCCTTCGCAGAGCATTTCACCTTCGCTTCCCATCTCGCCCCGGTTCATTCCGCCCGGTGGGCGTATCTGAGAGGGGGGGTACTGTCAGGGTACCTGAGGCCTCTACCTCTAAGGGAGGTAGAGACTTGGTGGTGTATCCGTCCAGGCGAGCTGTCTCCTCCGTTCCTCGCGGTTCATCCAGTCACTTAAACACCGGCCGCGAGGAATCCACGTCCTTTTCTAGCAGGACGCTCAATACGTGACGTCATGACGCTAGCACGAGCTATCTGTCACTCAAGTGTCCGATATCCAATCGGTACTTTTCAGAGGCGTGATTTCCATCCAGAACCAGGGTATTTAAGCTTACTCCTTACTTCAGCTCATTGCCCTGTCGTGGTTCTAGCTTGTCTAGTCACTCAGTGCTCTGGTATTCTAGTTTGCTCTTTTGGTTTTGACTCGGCTCGTTGTACTACCCTGTTTCTCTGTTATCCCTTGACCCGGCTTGTCTCTCGCTTATCTGTCTTCTCGTTCCCTCGACCTCGGCTTGCCTCTGACTATTCTTTACTCTCGGTACGTTAGTCCGGCCATTCTAAGGCCCGGTATACGTACCTTTCCACTCTTTGTACTCTGCGTGTTGGATCCCTGTCCCGATCCTGACACCTGGTGGCCCAGTGGGGAAAGTGAACTCTAGTTCGCGCTCCAGGGCTCGAGTTCACTCTCGCGAGATTTGGAGTGCTGCCGTGGTTACCGCGGCAACGCTCCATGCTCGCGAGATGAGGACCCGGAGGAGCTGCAGGCTGAGCTCCCGGGTCCTCTCTGTCCCTCCCCTGCCGGCTGCCAGCACGGTGCCTGCGGACCGGGGAGGGAGATCTCTGATCTCCCCTTCGGTCCACAGGCACATTGCAGGGCTGGCACCTGCATGTGCTGGCAGGGTAGAGGGAGACTGTCGGTTTTCTCGGGGGGGGGGGGCAATTGCCCCGTTGCCCCCCCTGGATCCGCCACTGTACCGGAGGTCGGTTCAGAGACCTCAAGAAAACAGAGAAAGACTTGCATGCTTAATGGGCCTGCACAGGGCTGGCACCAGACATCCAGGAGTGGGTCAGATACCGGAATCCCACCTCCCTCACAGAGGCAGTCAGGAGGGCCAATGAATACCTGGATGCCCGCTGTCAGCAGAGGCCTCCTCAACCACGGATTTTGGTCCGCCCTCTCACCGGACCATTGGATCCCACAGCACCACAGAGGCAGTTCCCACCACCTACTGCCCCACAACCCAGGCTCCAGCCATACATTGCCATAACTGTAAAAAGTGGGGTCATTTTAAAAGAGACTGTCCACAGAACAGAGACAAAACAACCTGGATCCGACCGGGTCCACCACAATCACCGCGTGCAGCCGCTCATTACCAAGCCGAAGCACCAATCTCGTATACCAACCCAGCGCCAGTTCCAGTGTCCGCAGTTGAACAGTGGGAAGTCCTGCACGAAGCAGATCAGCTCCAAGCAGATGCAGACAACTGTCAGCACCGTATACCTGCAGGGGAAGGAGGTTCAAGGACTTCGGGACTCGGAAGCCACACTAACCCTGGTAAAGAGCCACCTGGTATCCAACAATGCCAGAACCAAGAACATTGTAGCAGTATACCGGCTACCCACTGCAAGGGTGTCAGGATCGGGACAGGGATCCAACACGCAGAGTACAAACAGGTACAGGGTACGTATACCGGACCTTAGAATGGCCGGACTAACGTAAGAGTAGTAAAGAATGGTCTAGAGACAAGCCGAGGTCGAGGGAACGAGAGAGCAGGTAAACGAGAGACAAGCCGAGTCAAAGGGTAATAGAGGTAAACGAGGTAGAACAGACAAGCCGGGTCAAAACCAAAGAAACTAACAGCATACAAGAGCACTGAGTGACTAGACAAGCTAGAACCACGACAGGGCAATGAACAAACGTAGAAAGGCCTCTTTTATACCCTGATCTAAACAGGTAATCACGCCCCCGACGAATCCTCATTCGTGCTTGGGGCTTGATTGACAGATCGGGTTGGGTTGTCGTCATGACGTCGGCTACTGAACGCCGCGTCATAAAAGGAAGTGGATCCCTCGCGGCCGGCGTGTAAACGACCGAGGGAACCGCGAGGAACGAGTGATTCAACCCTTTTGCGAGGAAGAACGTCCAAGTGTCTCACCTCCACAGAGGTAGAGACGGCAGGTACCCTGACAAAGGGTCCATTTGGATTGGGAAACGGGGTCGGGGATGGTGGAGGTGGGGTTGATGCCCAATTTACCGGCTGAAGTTTTGTTAGGGAATGACTTGGGAAAGCTCACCTCTGCATTTGAGCCACAACCCACACCAGGAGAAGCGTATCCAGTGGTTACCAGGCAACAGGCCCGCACCCAGAACCAAAGCTCACACCTGGAGGTTCAGGTAAAAGACCAAAACCCATCCCTAGAGTGTTTGCCCTAGGCTGCGCCCACTGAGTTTGAAGTAGAGGTGATCACAGACCACACGCTACAGATTTATAGAGACAGTCACCTCTGACCAGCCAGGAGTAGAGGGGGAAAGATTTGTGTGGGACAAAAGTTACTATACAGGGAATCTGAGCGGCTAGTAGCTGGGTCCGACCCGATCCTTACTAGACAGTTAGTGGTACCACCAGGGCTGCCATCAGAAATTTTGGGGCCCCTGACACAGCTCAAGGTCTGGGCCCCCCGGCGCCTGCACCCGAGTACCCCCCCCCCCCCCCCCGAGTCCGCCCACAGGGATGCAGTGTCTGCAGGGCCGGTGCAAGGATTTTTGCCGCCCTAGGCAAAAGTAAAGTTTGCCGACCCCCCATGTGACATCACAGTGCCCCACCCATATGATCTGCCATGTTAACTAACACAGTGCTGCAGTGCCGCCGTGTTTACAATAAAAGGCCTGCAGGGACAGGCTATAGACACCAGAACCACTACATTAAGCTGCAGTGGTTCTGGGGACTATAGTGTCCCTTTAATGTGAGGTAAATTAAAGATTAGTGCCACGAATAATATACTAGATTGCCTACTTACAACCAGATGAGGATGATGATGGGCTTCAGCTGCCGTCTGGCTCCACTGGTCTGGTGTAGAACAGGCTCTCTGGAGGCGGTTTGTAACTGTGGTCACAAAAATCAATGTTCTGGGAGAACGAGAAGCAGCTCCATTTTTTGAGGGCCCTTTACACAGCTCAAGGTCTGGGTCCCAGGGTCCACCTTCATGTTCCACCAATGAGTTTGTTCACAGGGGTGTGTGTGGGGGGGGGGGTGGGGGGGGTTGTCCTGATGTGTGTAAGGAATGCATTGTGTGAATCTGTGTTTGTATGTGTAAGGGCTGCAAGGTGAGTCTGTGTATGTATGGGATGCACTGAGTGTGTGGAAGGGGTGCATTGTGTGTTGCTGTGTGTAAGGGATGCATTGCTTGTGTATGTGTGTCTGTGTGTAATGCATTGTGTTTTTCTGTGTGCAAGTGTGCATTGTGTGTGTGTGTGTGTGTGTGTGTGTGATGGATGTCAATTTCCTTCTTCTCCCCCCTCCCTCTCATTTACTTCTTCTCCCTCTCATTTCCTTCTTCTCCCCCTCCCTCTCATTTCCTTCTTCTCCCCCTCCCTCTCATTTCCTTCTTCTCCCCCTCCCTCTCATTTCCTTCTCCCCCTCCCTCTCATTTCCTTCTCCCCCTCCCTCTCATTTCCTTCTCCCCCTCCCTCTCATTGCCTTCTCCCCCCTCCAATTTCCTTCCTTCTCCCCCCCTCAAATTTCCTTCCTCCCTCCCCCCTCAAATTTCCTTCCTCTCTCCCCCTCCCTCAAATTTCCTTCCTCTCTCCCCCTCCCTCAAATTTCCTTCCTCTCCCCCCTCCCTCAAATTTCCTTCCTCTCCCCCTCCCTCAAATTTCCTCCCTTCCTCTCCCCCCTCAAATTCCTACCTCTCCCTCCCCTCCCTCAAATTTCCTTCCTCTCCCCCCCAAATTTCCTCCCTTCCTCTCCCCCCCAAATTTCCTCCCTCCCTCTCCCCCCCACTCCTCAAATTTCCTCCCTTCCCTCCCTCTCCCCCCACTCATTCAAATTTCCTCCCTCTCCCCCCCCACTCCCTCAAATTTCCTCCCTTCCCTCCCTCTCCCCCCCACTCATTTATATTTCCTCCCTCCCCCCTCCCTCTCCCCCCCACTCATTCATATTTCCTCCCTCTCCCCCCCACTCATTTATATTTCCTCCCTCCCCCCTCCCTCTCCCCCCCACTCATTCATATTTCCTCCCTCCCCCCCCCAAATTTCCTCCCTTCCCTCTCCCCCCCCCACTCATTCATATTTCCTCCCTCCCTCCTCCCTCAAATTTCCTGCCTTCCCTCTCCCCCCCACTCATTCAAATCCCCCCCCCAACCCCCACCCACTCAAATTTCCTGACACCCGGTGACCCGGCGCGCGCGCGAGGGAGCACTCTCCTCTGAGTGCTTCCTCTTCAGCTCCCTCGCGCGCCGCGTACTGATGCCGGAGCCGGAAGATGACGTCATCTTCCGGCTCCGGCATCAGTACAGTGCGCGAGGGAGCTGAAGAGGAAGCACTCAGAGGAGAGTGCTCCCTCGCGCGCCCGCCGGCGCCGGGTGTCAGCAGGGCCAGCCTCTGGGGGGCCCTGAGGTGACCGGCTGCTGGGCCCCCCAGGAGAAGAGGCTGGCCCAGTGGGAACATACCGGGGTCGCAGGGCCCCCTGCGACCCGGTATGTTCCCACTGAATGTGGGGCCCGGACGACCTGAGCAGTCCGGGCCCCCCAGGACCGCCGGGCCCATCACAACCGTTGCGGTTGTCATGCCCTGATGGCGGCCCTGGGTACCACAATGGTACAGACAGGAGTTACTCCGGATAGCACACGATATCCCACCATCTGGACATTTAGGGGTAAATCGCACCCGATACCGGCTTACCCAAAAATTATTTTATTTTATTTTGGGATCAGTCAGGAAGTCAGGAGGAACTAAACTTCATCCCCTACCCATAATTGAAGAGCCCTTTAGCCGAATAGCGGTGGATATAGTGGTTCCCTTAGCGAAGCCTAGCCCCTCTAGCAAGAAATATATCTTGACAGTGGTGGACTATGCTACCAGGTATTCAGAGGCAGTGGCCCTAACCAATATCAATGCTGAAACCATCGCCGAGGCCCTCATGCAAATTTTCTCCCGAATCGATTTACCCCTGAAGATAATTTCAGATCGGGGTACTCAATTCACAGCAGAGATTACCCACCACCTCTGGAGGATCTGTGGCATTAAGCAAATAGTGATTGTCCCCTATCACCCTCAAACCAATGGGCTCTGTGAACGCTTTAATGGAACATTGAAACAGATGCTCCGAACGTTCAGAGACCCACCGGGATTGGGAACGGTTCCTGCAGCATCTCCTGTTCGCCTATCGGGAGATGCCGCAGGGATCCACAGGATTCTCCCCCTTCAAGTTACTATATGGGAGACTGGTAAGGAGACCCTTAGATCTTATCTGGGAACACTGGGAGGGAGAACATGGCCAGGAGGGTACCCACATCGTGCCATATGTGCTGGAGTTCAGAGACCGAGTGGAGGAGTTGACTAGAACGATATGGGAGAACCTTCAGGCGGCCCAACAGCACCAGCTGTGGTACTATTGGGGAGCCAGGGACCGTAGCTTTCAGGTAGGACAAAAGGTTTTAAAACCTGTGCGACATGAGAAGGTACAGGGTGCCTGGCAAGGCCCATACAAAGTGCTGGAGCAGATATGCAACACCACTTATGTGATCGGCTTGTGCTCGGGATCAGGAGGGCGATGCATGCTCCATGTGAACATGCTGAAGCCCTACCACGAGTGCTCCGAGGAGGTGACAGCGATCTGTGCCCCTGCCTCTGAAGACTTAGACAATCTTCCCCTTCCAGACCTCTTACGGGACAGGAGCCAATCTAGTGAGATAGAAGAGGTCAAGTTGGGAGATCGGCTGAGCCTATAGGAGCGGATCAAGGTACAACAACTCTTAAGAGAGAAGAAAGACACCTTCTCCAGTGTACATGGATACACTCCTTTGGCAACTCACCGAGTAGAAATACCAGGTCAACTCCCTATGCGCCAGACCCCCTACCGCATCCCTGAGTCAGTACCGGAATACATGCGCAAGAGATGCTCCAACTGGGGGTGATTGAGCCTTCTGACAGCCCCTGGGCCTCCCCTGTAGTTCTCGTATCCAAACGGGACAGTACAACCCGGTTCTGCGTGGACTACTAGAGGTTGAATGATGAAACCGTGTCAGATGTGTATCCCATGCCTAGGATAGATGAGCTGTTAGACAATACCTCACTACAATTGATCTTTGTAAATGGGATTGGCAGATCCCCCTGGCCCCTGAAGCCATTCCAAAGTTGGCCTTTGTCACCCCATTCAGCCTAAACCAGTTTAAGGTAATGCTGTTTGGGATGAAAAACGCTCCGGCTGCCTTCCAAAGAATGGTGGACCGCCTCCTAGATGGGTTCCAAGACTACGAATGCGCCTATTTAGATGATATTGCTATTTTTAGCAATACCTGGCAGGAGCATTCTACCCATATAGGAGCAGTTCTAGATATAATTAGAGTAGCCGGCTTAACCCTGAAGCCGGCTAAGTGTAATATAGGCATGGCCGAGGTGCAGTACCTCGGGCACAGAGTGGGATGCGGGCAGCAAAAGCCTGAGCCCGCTAAGGTAGAAGCCGTGGCCCAGTGGCCAACCCCTAGGACTAAGACGAAGGTGTTAGCATTTTTAGGGACTACCAGGTACTACCGGACGTTTGTGCCCAATTATAGTGCCCTGGCCAAATCCATTACAGACCGTTCCCGCAAAAACCTTCCCCGCCAAGTCACCTGGACCCCAGAGTGTGAGCAGGCATTCAAACACTTGAAGAATGCCCTTGTAAATGCCCCTGTCTTGGCAGCTCCCAATCCAACTAAACGCTTTCTAGTTCACACAGACGCTTCTATGTTTGGATTCGGGGCTGTACTGAGCCAAGTGGGGTCCGATGGCGGAGAACATCCCGTGGCTTACATCAGTCGGAAGCTGTTACCTAGAGAAGTAAGCTACACCGCCATCAAGAAGGAATGCCTGGCCGTGGTGTGGGCCCTCAAAAGGTTGCAGCTGTAACTTTATGGACAGCCCTTCTCCTTGCTCACAGATCACAACCACGGCCAGGCATTCCTTCTTGATGGCGGTGTAGCTTACTTCTCTAGGTAACAGCTTCCGACTGATGTAAGCCACGGGATGTTCTCCGCCATCGGACCCCACTTGGCTCAGTACAGCCCCCAATCCAAACATAGAAGCGTCTGTGTGAACTAGAAAGCGTTTAGTTGGATTGGGAGCTGCACTGGAGTTTGGCACTGCAGCCATTTGACTTCACGATTCAGTATTGCCCAGGGAAGCAAAATGGAAATGCAGATGGGTTGTCCAGACAAACTGAACTAGAGAAAGGATCCATGAGCAACCCCGGACATGCCCAATCCGGATCACCACAGTACCTTCCTTTTGCTAAGGGCTGTCCACCCACCCTTTTTGTTACTTTATTTCATATACCATCCCTGTTGGTTAATAGTGGAAACAAGTAACAATATAATATTGGCTATCATTCGTCAGGTTGTTCGGTAATAATCCTGTTTCAGCTATTTTTCCCCATATCGTTCGACAAACGAGCCAAGTACCGAACAACCAGGCCATCCAGGAGAGGAGCGTGGCATCAATTGACCTCCCTAACTTGGTTCACACTGTTTTAATTGCCAACCGCACTAACTAACTGGGTATCCCTGGGTGGCCGCAGTTCGTCATACGAACACATGGTGGCGACCATCTTAGCATACGAATTACACCAGCGGTGTTTGGTTGTCGAGTGTCTGGAACCCAAATCTGACACGCGACGGCACGAACACCGCAGAGACTTCCATCCTCTCATAAGTTCGTGGGAACTCAAGGGAACAGAGCGGCGTTAGGTAAAAAGAATCATACTAACGAGAGGAATGAAACGAACAAAAACACAAACCATTCTGTTATATATTTTCATACATTTCAACCTCCCGAACAGAGACTGACCACACGGCCAAAAACCCATGGAACTATTCTCTACTTACACCTCGTGTGCGGTCGGTAAAACTAAGACTTCCGTAAAACTCTCGAACCCCTGAACCGATCTGAGTGATTTTTCAATTGTTGCTTCCCCAGATCGGGGCTATCAGGGGATGTTGGAATTATGAATGTAGGATATGTTTTTGGGGTGTTTCCATAAAAGTGTAACAATTTAAATTTTTCTGTTTTGGGATAATTGAGTTGATACAGTAGTGATGTCCCGAACAGTTCGCTGGCTAATAGTTCCTGGCGAACATAGCTTGTTCGCGTTCGCCACGGATGGCGAACATATGCAATGTTCGGTCTGCCCCCTATTCGTCATAATTGAGTAAACTTTGACCCTGTACCTCACAGTCAGCAGACACATTCCAGCCAATCAGCAGCAGACCCTCCCACCTCCTAGACAGCATACAATTTAGATTAATTCTGAAGCTGCATTTTTTTTTTGTGTTTGTGTTTATTATACATTATCCCCCATAGCCAGTAACCTGTGTTTATTATACATTATCCCTCCCATAGCCAGTAACCTGTGTTTATTATACATTATCCCTCCCATAGCCAGTAACCTGTGTTTATTATACATTATCCCCCATAGTCATTTATCGTTGGACCTAGGCAGCATGATGTCTTAGGCCGGCCCAGAGAGTGAGTGAGTGAATAATATAATATATATGTTCAGAAACATATTGGTAATATATGTAAATCGGGTCCATGCAAAGAGGGTGAAAAGGTATTAAAGAAAAACACACTTATTGCATCAAATTTACAAAGCCAAACTTTTAAAAGCTTTCCTCATTTCTTTCTCGGGATGAGGAATATATCGGTTGTAGACTGAGGATTTCCATCTGCCCAATCTTTTAATAATATGCACTGGAGTGTCAGTGTTGAAGGAGACCGAAGCTGCCCCTATTCTAAATGAAAGACCCGAGACATGGGTTCAACCCAATCTTAGGAGTAGTGTTCTGATGTAGAAGATGAATTTAGCCGTAGTCAGAGGGATTCAGTGAGAGTAGTGGTGAAATGTGTGTGGCATGACTGAGTGTGGGTAAGTAAGAGTCAAGTATTTTAACTGGGCACTAGTTCTAGGTGGGATAAAGCGGTATAGCAGATGGATGAGTAGTTTGGTTCGTTTTAGAGGTTTGTAGAGAAAGTATATAGTGATCATGATTTTTAGCGATATCCAATATTTTTTAAGTGGTCCCAGTGCCACCACTCATATCTGGTGTAATATAATAGCAGTCAGTTTCCTTCACACGTGTGCGTTTCAGGGCCTGCCAGGGCACAGTGTCACACCAGTGCAACTCATATCTGGTGTAACAGTAGTGTACATTAAAAAAAAAAAAAAATACAGGGGAATTGTTGTCACCTTTCGGGGACCCTTGGTGTTGTACGTGGCTGGGTGGAGGAAGAGACCTTCAATGACATCAGTGAGGACAAGGAACGGGACATGGCTAGCTTGGTATCCAACCTTGTGCAAATGGGGAGTTTGCGGTTGTGCAAATGGACTGTTTGCGGTTGTTTGCGGTGCGTTAAACAGGGAGTTTGGTCTGTCACTGTGAAGCGGGCGTAACCCTTACACTACCTGATCGATACAACATCATACCTGATGTTTTAAAGCACGTTATTCCAAACAATTTAGGAATGTTAGGTGATTTATGCCCTTTATGGATTAAAACCAGACTCTGCATCAACTATGTAATTTTCCATGGGAGTTTTGCCATGGATCCCCCTCCGGCATGCCAAAGTCCAGGTGTTAGCCCCTTTGAAACAACTTTTCCATCACTATTGTGGCCAGAAAGAGTCCCTGTGGCTTTTAAAATTCGCCTGCTTATTGAAGTCTATGGCGGTTCGCCTGGTTCGCCCACATTTGTGGAAGTTTGCGTTCGCCGTTCGCCATTCGCGAACGGAAAATTGTATGTTCGCGACATCACTATGATACAGTAATTAACTCAATTATCCCCTGAGCAGAGGGGAGGCATTATGTGTAATGTATTGGAGTGTCTTATAACCTGACTCTGTGTTTATTGGTTGTTGTATATTTTTATCGGTGCCCCACAAGATCCACCTTGGTGGTAACCTTTTGGGGCAAAACCTGCATAAAAGGCCAGCCTGGCCATTAAAGGTTTAGTTCTGCTCCTAATATTGAGTGTCGTCCAGTTATTGGGGAGGGTGATGGGATATCCGTGTATCATCTTGTACTTATGCCTGCTGTCTTGAAGTTTCCTGTTTGTTCCTGAGTAGCTGTTGGCGTAACCAGTGGAGAAGAAGCCCTGCTACCACTGCTCTCCACTACAGAAACAGAAGCTTTTGTACCGTGGTCTGCGCTGCCCGACCACGCTACAATGATTGACCGGCAGGAGGGAGCGCTGTGCTAAGTCGCCTATAGGACGCGTTGGCCCTGACTCTACCAACTTCACCTTATGTCTAGGCAGACCGAGGCAGCTGGGAGAGAAGCTTATTTTTTAAAACTAATCAAAACTTCCAGCACAGTGTATAGATAGAATTTTATGCTCAATCTAATGAGCATAAATGGTTTGTGGCAAGACAGGTATTCTTTAAAGGGACACGCCAAGACCCATAAAATACTTCAGCTTGCCAAAGTGCTTTATATGTGAACAGTATGTCCTCTTAATTTCATTTGACAAAAAATTGCAGATTTCCAAAGAAATTGTTACTTGTTACAACCCCCTGGCTTTCAAGCAGATAACAGGTCATGTTACTTCCTGGTTTGGTAAACAAGAGGAGCTAAACTCAAGAGGCAGCAATTGCCCAGAGCACCTGATTTACAAAGACTTCTCATAGAGCTGCATTGAGAAGTTTGTAATTAGCCACGGGGGGGGGGGGGGGGGGGGGGGGGGGGGAGGGAGGAGGGAGGAGGGAGGGAGGGAGGAGGGAGGAGGGAGGAGGGAGGAGGAGGGAGGAGGGAGGAGGGAGGAGGAGGAGGGAGGAGGGAGGAGGGAGGAGGGAGGAGGGAGGAGGGGGAGGAGGGGGAGGAGGGGGAGGAGGGAGGAGGAGGAGGAGGAGGGAGGAGGAGGAGGAGGAGGAGGAGGAGGAGGAGGAGATTTGTTTGTGTTTTTTTTCCATTGGGGTAGACCCCAAAATATTGGGACATATCAAAAAAGAAAACAAAGAATAAGTGCACTTGAGTATAACAATAGCTGGGTGAGGCCGGTATAAATGTCTATTCTGCACAAGGTACAGCCAAATTCTGGTGGGATCCATGCCTGGTTCATTTAATAAAAGTGAGCTTGTCCACAGACAGGCGCCTGTGCTTGTCTGTGATAACACCCCCTGCCGTGCTAAACACACATTCAGACAATACACTGGCTGCAGGGCAGGCCAGCACTTCCAAGGCATAAAGGGCAAGCTCAGGCCATGTGCCCAATTTGGAGAACCCGGAAGTTGAATGGGGCAGACCCATTAGTCAGTACGTGTAGGCGTGTGCACACTTACTGTTCCACTATGTTGCTGAAATGCTGCCTCCTGCTAAGACGTTCCATATCAGACGGTGGTACTGGTTGTTGTGGCGTGCTGACAAAGCTTTTCCACATTTCGGCCATGCTAACCCTGCCTTCTGAGGTGCTGGCGGTGCCCCAGCTGCGTTGGCGACCTCTTCCTCCTCCTCTGCCTTCACCTTGTGCTTCCACTGAGCCCCCGGTGGCAGTTGGGAATGCCTCAGCAGCGCGTCTACCAGCGTGCGCTTGTAGTCACGCATCTTCCGATCATGCAGCCGAAGTAGCCGACATTCGACAAACGAACACGTGGCGGCTGCCATCTTTGTTCATTCGAACGAGGTCAGCAGTATGTGTAGCCAAATCCATGGAACTGAAATCAGCTACACATTTCAACGAACACTGCTGACCCTTACCTTCTCCTGCACCAAGTTTTCAGCCACAGAGACTAAGTCCCGTTCGAATGGGACTTAGTCATTTTTTCAGTGTGAAATTGACCGACCGCACAGCCCAACTCCTATGGAACTGTTTTGGGGCAGGAAAATGTGCTTGCGGTCGGTCATAAAGGACTTCCAGCTAACTCTTTAACTCCCTGGATGGAATTGGCTGAATTTTGGATATGTTTGTAAGTAAAGTGTGCTGAGTTCGAATATGTATATGTAAAAAAATACATATATGTATGTTTTTATGAAGATTGAATGTATAGTTTTAAAGTTATAAAAATTTATAAAAAGCATGATTTTTCAGCTTGGAGATAATTGAGTAGATACAGTAAGAAACTCAATTATATCCCAAGCAGAGGGGAGGGAATCTGTGGGATGTAACCGTTGTCTGATTGGTTAATGTCTAATTGCCTGTGGGCGTCTCCCTTGCAGGGGAGCACTGCATAAAAGCAAAGTACTTGCCATTAAACATCAGTTCTTCTTCACCCTCAATCTAGAGTCCTGTCTCTTATTGGGGGAATTGCTATATCACTACAAGGGATTGCTATGCTCTGCATGCTCCCTTGGATAATCACTTCTAAGCTCTTGTAAGGTCTTGATACTGCTTCACTCTCTTGGAGGAGAGGTTCACCCACTGGAACCTGGAGCCTTGTCGTAGGTCCAGGGTGGGTAGGAGACGGCGAGACCCCAACCAAGCTGCGGCGGTTAGTGGGGTCTGCGGTGGTTGTGATGTCTGCGGAGCACTTGGAGCCCTCAGGAAGTGCTAGGAGCATCCTTCAACGGAGGTATCCATTTGGGGTGCCAGGTGATCCGTTACAAAGTGCACGCCCCAAAATGTACTATTTAGCAGATTAGCACCCATAAAATAAGTGATTACCACTGCGTTGTAAGCACACTATTAGACGCTTCTATTCGACTCTCAGATATGAAGTGCACGCCCCAAAATGTACTATTTAGCAGATTAGCACCCAGAAAATAAGAATGTTTACCACAGCGCTGTAAGCACACTATTAGACGCTTCTATTTGACTCTCACATATGAAGTGCACCCCACTAATGTACTTTTTAGCACCCAAAAAAATTAAAGTTTTAAAACTGCAATGTGAAAGCAGTATTTGACGATTTTATTTGACTCTCAGTTATAAAGTGCACCCCACTAATGTACTACCCCACTAATGTACTATTTAGCACCCAAAAAAATTAACTTTCTAAAACTCTGATGTAACCGCGGTATTTGAAGCTTCTATTTGACTCTCAGATATGAAGTGCACGCCCCAAAATGTACTATTTAGCAGATTAGCACCCAGAAAATAAGAATGTTTACCACAGCGCTGTAAGCACACTATTAGACGCTTCTATTTGACTCTCACATATGAAGTGCACCCCACTAATGTACTTTTTAGCACCCAAAAAAATTAAAGTTTTAAAACTGCAATGTGAAAGCAGTATTTGACGATTCTATTTGACTCTCAGTTATAAAGTGCACCCCACTAATGTACTACCCCACTAATGTACTATTTAGCACCCAAAAAAATTAACTTTATAAAACTCTGATGTAACCGCGGTATTTGAAGCTTCTATTTGACTCTCAGATATGAAGTGCACCCCACCCCACTTATATACTAGTTTGCAGAATTCTTTCCTAAGCTGTCCCTATCAACGGCAGCATCCTCTCCCTACACTAATAAGACCACATGTGCGTGCGGCGCTACGCGACTCCAGCTTATATATAGAGGCTGGGTCACATGCTGCACTGTAGGCATGGCTGTGATGGCTTCTAAGGGCACACGAGTCAAACGCTTGTTGATTGGCTGCCCTGCAGCATTTGAAAACGCGCCATTAAATCGCCGAACACTGAACTCCAACCCGAACATAGTGATATGTCCATGTTCGGATCCGGGGTCCAAAAAAACCTAATGTTCGGGTTCGCTCAACTCTAGTATTAAGACTACTCAAACAGGTAACCAGATATCTCAGACCCTTATTTGGCACTCACAGTATGAATGTAAGGGATCTGTGTCTAGGTTTATATACTGATTATAGTGTGTGTCAACCGATATCAGGTGAGCCTAAGTGTTTTCATCCCCAATTCCAACCCTGTACAATTTGGTTGGTAATTTGAAATACCAACTCTCAGGGGACATTGATAAATAGAACTTTGCTAAGTACCAAACATTCCACGGGTATCTTATGCATGTAAGGTGATTTCAGGTAGTAGTAAACCTTGGAATGTATGTGGTTATCTTAAATGGGAACAGACTTTTGGGTTTAAAGCGGCACTGTCATGCCGAACTTACCTTTCCTCAATCTCTTCCTCTTCTCCCCCTCTCTCGGGATCTGTTATTCTTTTCTTCCTGTCTTCTTTAGTTTTCTTTAAAATCATAAGACAAAGTAGGGACTCTTTGTCTTATGGAGGATTCCTCCGCTTGACCAGCTCTGACCAGCGGAGGAGCAAAGTGTGCTTCATTTCCGCTGGTCAGAGCAATTTTCCCATGATCCCTAGCTTTCCTCCCAGTTCCCACAATTCTTCCTGTCAGTATTGCCGAACGTCCTGTCACTTAGACAGAACGCCGGCAAAACTGCCAAATTGCATCCTAACAGAATGAGAAGAGTTTCTCCATTGGTGTTAAGATGCAATTCGGGACTTTGTTCGTATCGGAATTTCATTCTAATGAATGAAACTCCGATACTATTCAATGCTGTGGTTGCATCTTGCAGCCGCTTAGTAGATAACTCCCTAATTCCCACGGGTGGGGGCCCTAAAGTAAAATAAGGGAGGGAGACCTATTGTCCCCCCCCCCCGGCCCCCACCCCTGAGCGGTGGGTTGGGGCCATAATAGTAATAAGGGGGTGACCTACTGTCCTCCCCCCCGGCCCCCACCCCTGGGCAGCGGGTGGGGGCCATCATAGTAATAAGGGGGGGGGGAACTACTGCCCCCCCCGGCCCCCACCCCTGGGCGGCGGGTGGGGGCCATCATGGTAATAAGGGGGGGACGACCTACTGTCCTCCCCCCCCGGGCGGCGGGTGGGGGCCATCATGGTAATAAGGGGGGGGGGG
The DNA here is from genome assembly GCF_036172605.1 of Pelobates fuscus. Taxonomy (NCBI): domain Eukaryota; kingdom Metazoa; phylum Chordata; class Amphibia; order Anura; family Pelobatidae; genus Pelobates; species Pelobates fuscus. The sequence goes on from NC_086317.1 coordinate 136,573,644, forward strand.
GGGGGGAGACTTACTGTCCTAAATAAATTCCCCCCCCTCATCAAGGTGACTAGGGGTCCCCAAGCCCCTAGTCACCCACCCCCCACCTAAATAAAAATGCCCCTACCTACCCCCCTCACCCTAAAAAATAGTGAGGGGGGAATACAATTGCTAACCTGTAAAGTAAAATTAAACTTACCATTCGACGTCTTCTTTTTTCTAAAATCTTCATTTTTCAGCCCCAAAAAAGGCCAAATAAAAAACCATTATACCTTTCGAACTAAAAATAAAATAAAAAACCCGAGTGCAAAAAAAATAATCCATCTTCACCCATGGAGGGCTCCGCGCAGACTGAGCTCCGCAGGGCGGGGGAAGGCTTATAAAGCCTTGCCCCGCCCTGCAATTAGGCTAAGAGGCAGGACAGTAGGTCCCCCCCCCCTATTACCATGATGGCCCCCACCCGCCGCCCAGGGGTGGGGGCCGGGGGGGGCAGTAGGTCCCCCCCCTTATTACTATGATGGCCCCCACCCGCCGCCCAGGGGTGGGGGGGGGGTGTGGACAGTAGGTCCCCCCCTCATTCCCATTATGGCCCCCACCCGCCGCCCAGGGGTGGGGGCCGGCGGGGGAGGACAGTAGGTCCCTCCACCCCCCCTTATTACCCTTTTTTTTTTTACAGTGAGCAGCCACAGGCTGCTCACTGTTTAGTGGACATGCCCCTACTCGCGGTATAGCGAGTAGGGGCATTGGGGAGATTTGAATCTCCCTTATGCTATTATGGGGGTCATATTGACCCCCATAGAGTGAGGGGAGGACCTGGGGGGCTAATGAAGTGGTGGGGAGCACAGCTCCCTGCCGCTTCTGTCTTTACATATTACAAGGAGGGAGCTGCACGCCGGTAGCTCCCTCCTTGTAATAAACCGAACAAACAAACGAACACTGATACTCAGTGTTTGTTTGTTCGTTTGATTTTTTCTATTCATTCATTCGTCTGATGAATGAATGAATAGATGAAATTCCCGTTCGCATGTCCAGGTGTTTCACTGGGCATGTGCGGGAATCTCACAGTCTGTCTAGTGTGGGTAGATGACGTGTCCCACAGGGACTTCACCTACCCATACAAAGATGGCGGCGCCCTGAATATAGATCGGGGCAGAAGATAAAGAATAAAAAATAGGTAATGTGGGGGGCTTAGGGGCATTTGGGGGTGACTAGGGGGTCGATTGGATGTAGTGGAGGCGGGTTAAAAAAAACGGGATTCGGCATGAGAGTGCCGCTTTAATGATAAATATTTATGCCCTAGCAAAAGATCTACTGATCCTGACTGCCCAAATAGAGACTTTAACTTCTGCCCATATTGGTCATGTGTAGGTTGGGCGAACTGGGGAAAAACAGTAGACCAGGATATGATAGCTCAAAGGTTACCCACTACACCTTATTGTAAAACAATGGAGTGTAATCCCGTACATATGACCATCTCCAATCCGCAGCAATTTATTGATAAGTTTGGGAATCTTTTTGGGTTTCAAATATATGGTACAGGAGCAGACCCAGGAGCCATAATATGTATACATTTTATTTTATTTTTTTTAATTCTTTATTTGTTCACTTTGCATGCAAGTAATACAATAAGTGGGCTTCCGCCCTATCATTGAAGCAGACAGATAATACAGTATTCACATTGTCTTCAGTTAGAAAAATGCAGAGTGAGGATTTTTGTTTTGGTAACAAGACAGTACAACTGATAAAGTACAACAATAACATCCCGCTGGGGTACATCTGTTAAACTCAATACTGGGGCAATCTAATACTGTTGGGCTAATTGTGCCCCAAGGGGCGCCACCCCCTCCAGGATTAAACTCTTAGTGTTAACTCTATTGTGGATGCAGGGGGGGGGGGGGGTGTAATTGAGCCAGCTTAAGGTGGGACATTCCGGGCATGGGTTTTGTCCCTAGCGCATGTAACATATTCAATTATGGAGAGCTATAAGTGGGGGTGTATATCCACCCACTCTGACACAGGTAGGTTCGACTAGTACAAAATATATATTAAGATTAACTGAGAAACATAAATAGGCTAGACAAAATAACATTAGAAACGTGTTTGCTTATGCATTAGTTGTGGTGGTGGAAAGTGTGGCAGTCCACTGGAAGGACAGGTGTCTGTTCCAGCTTAGGTCAGTCCAGCAGCTTTATCCAGTAGTTGTCGTTGTTGTGGCCGCGGGATGAACTCCGCTACTGTGGAAGGATCCAGGTGAGACAGGTTGGTCGACGTCGCTTCCTTTGTGGCTGAGAGGCCCAGCTGGCCCAAGAGAGTGCTTAGTTCTTGTGAGCTCCTTGCCCGGTGTGTAGTCCCTTGATATGTTATGGTGATTAGCCTAGATTCCCCCCCCCCATCGATAGGGAATATTCTTGGTGCGCAAATGTTGCAGTTGGGGTTGGAGCGATTTGCGCCATGAGAGAGTGTTCCTCGTTAAATCAGGGAACAAGATTTGGGAGTCCTCAAATATAAACGGGGATTTCCCCCGGGCCGCTGCCAGCAGAGTAACCTTGTCCTGAAGAGACTGGAACCGTACTATAAGGTCCGCGGTGGCCGTGGGTGGTGCTGCTGCAGGTTTCGGCAAACGGAAAAGTCCATCCAGTATTATGTTTTTGGCCTGCTTAGTAGCAGCGTAGCCAGTAGGCGCCTAATGTAGTGTGGGAGGTCAGGTAATCCGACTGTTTCAGGCACCCCTCTAACCTTAAGATTATGTTTCCTCCTGTTATCCTCTAAGGCTTCCACTTTTTCAGCGGTGCTGAGTTGCTGCTTTTGGAGGTCAGAGACCTTTTGTTCCAAGGTGCTTAGTCGGGTGTCCTGAGTATTTGCTGTGGTCTCGAGAAGGTCAAGCCTCGTGGTTGCGCCCGCAATGGCGTCCTTAAAGCAGGCTATGTCCTTAGCCAAGTTCTGCCTAAGTTCGGCAAACATACTCTTTAGGAGGTCTACTGTGAGGGGATCACCCGGCGGAGACGGTTTGGTCGTTCGCCCCACAGGTCTGTTCAGGGAAGATCCCTCTCCCGTGTCGGTATAGCCGTCTTCAGAGGAGTCCGAGAATCCTTCTTCCCCCAGCGCCATTTTCTCCCATGCGGCTTTCTGAGAGTTCCGCAGGAGTTCGCCGATGTCATGGCTTGCAGGAGCTTTGTCCGCCCTGGGTTTTGTTTTTCCTGCCCATCTTGATGTCTGCGATGTGCAGGGTAAGTTGTGGGTAGGTAAGTGCCCAATTTCCACCAAAAAGTCAGTTATTTTGCCCGTTATGGCACAGAGCCTTCTGAGGTGCGTCTGCTCGGTTCGGTAGCTGGCTCCGCCCCGTCCCAGCAGCCATAATATATGTAGGCCTTGAAACCAAGACTATGAATGCTCAGACTCATCAGGTATTTCATTCCTTTTATGAGGAGATGAGTGTTGAGGATAAAGTTCCCCATAACGTTAAGAACATATTTATTGATTTGGCTTAGAGTATCGCAGATAGTCTTAATATAACTGCTTTGTAAGTGGAGTACAAATATGGGAGACCAATGGCCATGGGAGGCAAGAGAAGTATGGTACCCAGGTTCTGAGACAAATGAACAACAGATGCCTTCCCAATCTGGCCATCAAGTAAGTATACGAGAAAAATCAGAATGGCAGTTAAAACTTCTATAATAGGTTGTGTATGTTTAGCTAGAGAAGGTCCAATGTATAATACACCTGTTGGCAAGTTAACCTACTTAGGACAGAAGGCCTATAATGCTAGTACCCAAAATACTACTTGGTGGTCGGCTTCAAATGTCTCAGAGCCTACTAATCATTTTGCTAATTACACCAATTTAAGAGAGGTATGGTTTGATCCATCATCTACATCTAATTGGAGAGCCCCAGCGAATCTACATTGGATATGTGGTAAAGCATACTCAGAATCACCACAAGATTGGGAGGGGGCATGTTCAAACCATCCTTCTTCTTGTTGCCAATTGAAACGGGAGAGACCTTGGGAGTTAAGGTCTATGATGTAAATCATAGAAAGAAACGAGCATCATTGAATGTAGGTAATTAGGAAGATGAGTGGCCACCTCAACGAATTGTTAATTATTATGGACCTGCTACCTGGGCTGAAGATGGCACTTATGGTTACTGAACCCCCATATATATGCTCAACTGCATTATAAGGTTACAGGCGGTGGTTGAGATTATAACTAATGAGACAGCTGAAGCACTCAACCTTTTGGCAAAACAAAATACCCGTATGAGATCAGCCATTTATCAAAATAGGCTGGCTCTTGATTATTTACTAGCAGTAGAAGGAGGTGTGTGCGGCAAGTTTAACCTCAGTAATTGTTTGCATATAGTTGATGAGGGGCAGGCAGTGGTTGATCTTACCAGCCACATGATTAAACTGACACACGTACCTACTCAAGTTTGGAATGGGTATAATCCAAGTAGTTGGTTTGGGAACTGGTATGAACAGCTTGGTGGGATTAAAGCGTTGGTAGGAGGAGTGGTATTTATTATTTTCTTATGCCTCTTCCTGCCCTGCCTGATCCCATTAGTAATCCGATCCATACGTAGCATTTTTGAGAACACTAGAGAAAGGAAGACAGCAGCCCATGTAATGGACATCTGGAACCTCTAGCCCAAAGAGATTATTGGTAATCAGGTCGATGAGTGTTGAGAGGTCGCAAAGTTAGGTTAGAATGCTCACATTCTGTCCTGGTTCATGGTTACTTGAATGGTGTTGGCAAATTATGGTTAGTAATGCATCTGGAATAACTATGTATCAGAAGCATCAAAGGGGGGAATGTGATGGGATTTCAGCAAGGCCCAAAATTTAGTAGGCCGAAATCTCCACTTGGCATATGCTAAGTGTATCAGATTACAAATAGTTAAGTGAGTCATCAGTGTACTGAGCATGTGCAGGAACTGAAATCACATTCCTTTGTCCTAATGAGCCATGCAGTCTGCCAATGTAAGGTGATTGGTTTAAGGTTTAACCCCTTAAGGACACATGACATGTGTGACATGTCATGATTCCCTTTTATTCCAGAAGTTTGGTCCTTAAGGCGTTAAAGGAATGTGTGGGAGGAGCATTGTTAATAAAAAGCCTTTGCCATGTGTGCTCTGTGCTCAGACATTTTGGAACAGGAGTTCAGCTTAGACCAGATCGGTAACAGTTATCGTTGATCTCTAAGAGGGTGTAAAGTTCTGAGCTCCATAAACCATACAATTACTTTCTCCCATTGAATTTCCTTATGTTCCTAGGACATTTTGCTACAGAGTTGCCTACCGGTTTATGCACTAAACACCAAACTGTAAATGATTTGAAAAACAAATTGCAACCTCAAATCAAAACAGGTGATTTAGAACAATTACCTAACATCATGACTTTCAGCCTAAATTTGCCTTGTCTCTGCTGCAGTAATAACTGTCAAAATTGAATGAAATCCAATACATATGGCCATTTTAATAATGAGGCAGGACTAATAAGTGAATCTGTTCAAAGTATTTTTTCTTAAGGTGCATAAACTATAAGTAAACCTGTTTTGCTTATACGTAACGATTTTGATGTTTACTCATTTTTAAAAAAATGTATTCGTGAATGCTGTTATATCAATTTAAAATATTGGAAGAAAACCTGTCATTTAAAAAAGCACCATATAAAATGCATGTGTGCGCTTAAAAAGAAACCATTAAATTTCAGTTGAACAAACACATAGTAAAAGTGTCATAGAAATAAAAGTCACAATCACACATTCCTATTATTTCACATTAATAATATTTAATGTCAGTAGATCACAGTTAACAATACTCCGCACCATCTCCAATAATATTCCCATCCACACTATTTGTGCTTGGGTTTTGTAACCGGGACGGAGCCATCTTCTTTGGTCTTAACATAGTCAAAGCAGCAGCAGAATATTTTTAACAGAAAGCTTCCAATTTTATTCTCAGATTTTTTCTTTGATACACTCTGACAAAGTAAACACAAAATATTAGCATTAACATTTTTATTTAATGTGCCACCTCTATATTCTAAGAGCTAAAGGAACACTACCACCCTTTAACAAATTTAGCTCATTGAAGCTGTTATGAGGGCAGAGTGTCCAGACGTCCTCTTGCCATCATGGGTTAAACCTGAAACAGTTTAGCTCCAATGTTCAGACACTGGTGCCCTCTCTGCCTCTACAGTATTAGGACGGTTTAGCCAGACAGCCAGGTATTGGCTGAGGGACTCAGCTGACACTCAGCCTATCACAGGCCTCCCACTGAGAGAAATAGTACGTCTGGACACTATTTCACCAACCTCACAACTTCACTAAACTGAAATTAATAATCTGAAGTTGTTTGAGGGGATGGAAGGGTTACACTAATCTAATTAGTAAACTGATACAAGAATACACTAAATAACAGAGGAGTAACAATAAAATAGTAGGAGATAGTATGCACACAAAAAAGAATGTACAGGTAAGCAAGGAGATACTAACTTACGCAGAGACAAGGACATTGTATTTCTCAGTTACTGAATAACTTATATTACCACCTAGCAGCAGGCGGGATAATTAATGCTACATCAAATCAGCATAGGGTTAATGTCTGTATATTACTCAGGTTTACATCCACTGATTTTATCACACTACTTTGCATGTATTGTTTTGTGGCTTGTGTGTATGTCAAGAAAAATGTGTTTGGTTAACACCTGTGCCCTTTGCATACATACATTGTATTTAAACATTTCTATTTCTCTTCTATATATTTTGCATTTTTATTGCAAATAATTTGCAACAGAATTTCACAAAGATTTCATTATTTTGTTTAAAAAAAAAGATCTATTATTTTCATTAACATAATCTATCAACACCTTGGTTATATATAGTACATTATTTTTTTCAATTAAGATGTATTCATAGATTACATTTGCAAATGTGTGTTTTTCTCTTGTATCTGAGCTAGGGATGACAACCCACCGCAACGCTCTTGTGGCTCACAAGAGGAAAGTGGTTCATTGTGCTTAGGGGAAGATTAGACACCCGGCCCACTCTTCACAGGAGAAGCATGCTGTACCACCGGGGAATCTAGTGCCCCCCTCCCTGCCCACAGGTAAGAGAAGGGGAGGGTGGAGTTAGTTTAAGAATTAGTTGGAAAAAAAAGCACAGCCCCACTCCAACCCCACACACACACACACACACTCACTGTATCCACTACACACACACACTCACTGTATCCACTACACAAACACACTCTCTGCATACACTATACACATACTCTCTGCATACACTATACATGCAATGCATACAGTACACACTGCATACAATCCATAGACACTGCATCCACTACAAAAGCACAGACACTGCATCTACTATACAAATACAGACACTGCATCAATTACACAAACACTGCATCTTCTATACACACAAACTCTTCATCCACTACATACAGACACTGCATCCACTACACAAACACACATTCTGCATCAATTATACACACACACACACACACACACAATATATTCACTATACACACTTCATACAATACACCTTGTATCCCCATACACAGACATACTGCATTCACTACATCCACTGCATAACATAGTGGATGTGCCGTGGTTTTGGTGAGGAGGGGCTTGCTCACTTTAATATTGTAATTATATATAAGAATGCCTTATTTTTTTCACAAAATCTGCAGTTAGAGTTCCTGTGTATTAGCCAGTGTCCCCAGGTAACCCCATTTCAGTGTACAATGTAAGCTTCTGACAGTCTGTATTCCTGTCCCATATGACTCTGTATAAAATCCTGGTACTTACCTGCAAAGCTCTCTAAATCCCAATCCATGTTGCATCATAAACCCCATCATGGCCCCTCTACACTGCCAATAACTGGAGTCTATTCTCTAATTACATTTCCTGCTCAGTTTTTACCCTCAGGGGTCAAATCCAAAGGCACATCTTGGAAGAAGCACCCCTCAGGGGTTGGATCCACAGGCTCTAATTCTTTCTCAGTCCAAACTTTACCACTGTCCCTTCTTTGTCAAACCACGTTAATTATGTTCCCTCCCTTTTCATTCAGACCTTCTTTTCATTATAAGCCTCCTTTACTTAACTATTTATTTAGCAGTTATTGTATAATGGTCTTATTAATTTTCCCTTGCTTGTACTGTAGGTAATTAGTTTCGTTCTGAATGTACATTCATAAGAATTTCATGCCATTCGGGCATTCGGATGCTTACGAATGTCCGAAGTGCAGAGGTTCTAAAATTCCGAAGTGATTTCTGAAAAGTGGCAAAACATGAGTGAGGGAGGGAATATTACGTAAATGATGACAGGAATCTTGACCAATAAGCTAATTCTTTTTGTAATGTAATGCTTGCTTGCCCAATCCGGTTTCACTATTCCCTGTCCAATGAAATGAGCAAATGTTTGTGATTGATTTTAGAGGACAGCCAATTAATGGTGATTTTGTCACTGACACTTGGCCAATGAAGGCATGCAGAGTCATTGAGGTGGGATAGTATATAAATCAGGCTGTCAGGGTGTTGGCTTGCATTTATGTGACCAGACTAGTTGTGATAGCACAAGAGACTGAGAGAAATAAATTACATTACATTTATTGTACTTTACTTGTCGCAAACTTGGGGAGTCACATTGCTTTTAAGTGTGTGTTCCAGGGAGAAAGAGAGAGACAGTGACTTTTGCCTTTTTTTCCTGCATTTTTTTTTCTTTCTTTAAAGGGGGGGTGGTGAGAGAGTGTGTGGCTGTGCAAACCAGGTAGTCTGATGGCCAGGGTGTCTCTCTGCTGCACTGTGACTTTACTGCAGTGATTGTGTGTACAGCCATCACTTGCTCTCACTCTGCTCACATTCTCACTTGCTTGTTCACACACAAATTGTTTTTTCTCTGCTCTCCCACTCTGCTTTCTCTCTGCTCCTAAACTCTCCACAAGGATGGTGTCACAAGGGTGGGATTATATAGTGTGCAGAAGTGTTGCATGCTGGTAGTGCTCCCTGATTGGCTGCAGTATCTGTGCAGTGAAAATATAATTTTTTTAAATTGTGTATATATACTAAACTAACACTACTAATTATTACTAAACTAAACCCAGATTAATTATTTAAGATTAAGTGGTCTGGGTGCTGCTGTGGTCCACTATGCAATTTAAAACATTGCTGTTTAAGTAAAAAACACACAAATGTTTATTTTTCAAAACGAACAACAATCCGAACTGCTAAATGTTCGAAATGAATGTCCGAATGCCGCTTGCTCGAATGTCTGAACCGATTGCCGTTAGGCAGCTCCGAACCGAATGCCATTGGTCCGAATTCCTGAAGCAATCACATTTTATTTACTTACTTACCCAAATTGCCAAACCGAACCAAATTTTTTGCCTGTGCACATCCCTAGTTATTTGACTCTTAAGATACCCCAGTCTACAATGAGGTGGAGTGTGCTTTTGATTTATAAATAATAATAATGTTAATAAGAAAGATTTAAATATATAATATTTACCTGTTCTTGTCTAAAACTGCTGTATATTGAGTAATTATTTAATAATCATTTGAATTATGCCTGGTTTCCGTGCTCTAATTCCCTTCCATTGTAGAAAAAATAAATATTTAGTTGTTTTAAAGAGCCAATAATTGGCTTATAACTAAAGTAGAGAGAGAGGAGGAACACTGGACCGTGATAAAGCACAAGGAATGGATGCGATTCTCAGTGATAGGCTAAGTTACTCTTAGGAATCTTAGAAGGTCTTACAAGAAGTAAATAATCTGCCAAGAGCTATTTTAAATATTGGAATTTACTTCTTTCTATATATGCTTCAAATTTTTAAATCTTCTGCCTTCTCTTCATCTACAGAACTCTAAATGGATTGATTTTCCAATTGATCATATAACACCAAACAGTTGATCTCCCCTGGCCTGTTAAGTCTGAGCAGGAGGGAGCAAAGTGAATTTAATTTTATAATGTTCCTAATTTAATTTACAGGTTGTATTACAGAGACTGAAAATCTTATGATTTAACTATAGCATATTGTTTAGTCTGTTACCTCTTCTTTAGTAGCCTCTGTGATCTCCAATATTGGTTCTGATGTTCCTTCGGCTGCTGCAGTCTATGAAAGAAAAGAAAAATCTTCAACTCAATGATTTCAAATATCATTAACAAATATCCTGTTCCAGGGCCTGATTTCTCATTAGGCTGACAAGGCAGCTGCATATAGTCCCATGTCTGATGGGGAACCTACTCTGTTTGTTAAAATCTCCCCCTTAACTTCTGACCAGAACAAGGGGCGCTTGCCTCTGAGATACCTGTATTAGGTCTGATGGAGTCTGATCTGTACATGGCTCTGCCACCCAGATTGAACACAGTGATCTCTGGTAGTGAGGGGGAGAGGACTGGGACCAGAATGGCCAACTCAGAAATGCATGAGAGGTACACAAAGCCACACTGACACATAATGCTAGAAAATATATCTACAAGCATTGTACACACATTGTATTACAGAGACTGAAAACCTTATAGATTAAGTATAGAATATTGTTTAGTCTGTTACATTTACTATAGTGGCACTTTCAGAACAGAGGCTGCTGCTCTCTAAGATCTCTGTATGCATTCTGATGAAGCCTGATCTCTTCATGGCTCCGCCCTCTCAGGCTGAACACAGTGATCTGAGCTTGGCCCTGCCCCCTCAGACTGAACAGTGATCTCTGCATGGCCCCGCCCCCTCAGGCTGTACACAGTGATCTCTGCATGGCCCCGCCACCCTTTAGACTAAACACAATTATCACTGTATGGCTCTGCCATCTAAGACTATAACTATTGGTCTCCTGGAGGGAGGGGGAGAGGTATGGGGCCAGAATGGCCAACTCAGAACTCTAAATGCATTGATTTTCCAATGGATCAGATAACACCAACAGTTGATCTCCTCTGGCCTGTTAAGTCTGAGCAGGAGGGAGCAAAGTGAATTTAATTTACAGGTTGTATTGTGATGTAATTCCAGTAAAATACAAGTTTAGCAGGCTAAGATTGCCACAAGGCATATGTATGTATATGTGTTTGTAGTATCAGTTAGTTAATTACACGTAGCTAAGATACTGTTATCACTGTACTGACCAGGTGCAGGAATGTAAGAACTGGAATTACGCGTCCCTCTCCTTTGTATCAGATGAGCCACGTGGTTAGACCGGATGGATGAGTTTAGACTCTATTTATTAAATAGGTTAAGGGTATGTGTGGGTGTAGTTAATTGTGGGAGGAGCTACAGTGCTATATAAGGAATGTACTCTATGTATTCAGTACTCAGACTTTGCTGTATTTTGGTGACGCTAGTCCCTCTGAGTCCCGATCGGTGATCCAATAAAGAATCTCTTCCTTCCTGAAGAAACCTGTGTCCATCTCTCTGTGCTTGGCTTCCGTCAGTTTCTCCGGTATCATTTGGTGCATTGGCCGGGAAGCTCATCGTTCAACGGTAGCTGAGAGGCAGAGGCGTGAGACGGTCTATCTTTGCCCACGTTCTCTACGGCTGCACCCCTGAACTTCTGCGTGGACCTCCCTTCGTCTCGGCGCCACTGGTCTGTTGTCCAGGAGATCATCGGCCTCTACGTGAGAAGTGCTGGGGTGTCCCCGTCGATGAGTGTGAACTCAGGTTCAGGAACGAGGAGGTAAGACAACTGCTGTTTTAGACGGCAGGACCCACTAGGGGTATACCGATTGTGCGGTAGGCCCAAAGGGGTTTTGAATCTGTGTATCTGCCCCCTCTGTCGGAGGGAAGGAGCGAAGGCGCACCGCTCGATCGAACGCTCTTTAGTCAGACCGTTTGATTTGGTTAGTCAGGCGGGGTCCTGGTGTAAATAGCCCTAGCCGGACACCGGTGTCTTGTCTAGACTAGCGTTCTAGGGTGTATATTACGTTCGCTAGGTCGGAGGGACCGGGAGACTAAGCGGCGCCTGTGTAAATTCGGTTCGCTAGTTCTCATCCTATCTGGGCTAAGTGGGAAGGCGTGTAAATTTGGAACCCACTAGACTTTTGATAGTGCGACTAAGAGGCGCCTGTGTAAATTCGGTTCTCTAGCTCGCTATATATGTGGTGATTGGGCAGTGTGGCTAACCAAAACGGGTGTATATAGTTTTAGGTAGTCCATTCAAGGTACTGGCCAATAGTTTAGTTGGGAATTGTAAATGTGTTAACGATTGTTTTAGTAAAGTGTATATCTTGTTAGATAGCGCGAGCTCAGCCGTCTAGCGAGAGTGTTAATAGTGTGTTGCTGTATTATAGTGCACGGTACCATAACCCTGTATATTTACTGACATTATATAATAAGTACTAATCATTGTCGTCCATTGCATGTTTAACACCATAACCACTAATAATTGTATTGTGACCTTAACTTGTGCTTTGACCTATGCTAACCGTACTGTAACCGCTATTTGTAAAAGACGATGTTACTGGGGTGTGTTATAGACGGGTAATTCGTATATAGAGAATTATAGCGTGGGTGACTGTATAGTTACGCCAAAGGGCATAATATTGATTATATAGTGACTGGTGTAACAGCTGTGTGTGTACGGGAATTCCCTGAGTGTTTATTGTTATTGTGTACGTTTCACTTGGTAACCGTACCACGTGGTGCTGTTGCCAGAGGAAACGGGTGTGACTGTTGAATAGTACGCGTGTATAGTATTCGTTGTCGACGACGTTCCATTGTTAAGTATGGGTGCGTCGCAGTCAACGATTCCGGATCCCTTAGGATGTATGGTTAAGAATTTTAAAAAGGGATTCAAAGTTTGTGATTTTGGGGTAAAGATGTCTCCTGTACGTTTGGTCACTTTGTGTACTAGGGAGTGGCCTACTTTGGTTGCGGCATGGCCGCCACGTGGCAGTTTGGATCCAACTCTGGTACAGCGCTTACACGTGGCTGTATCGGGTAGGCCTGAACTTTACGGCCAGTTTCCTTATATTGACTGTTGGAGACAGGCCGTAAATGACTCGCCAAAATGGCTCCAGACATGCCACGAGGAGCAGTGTCGCCTCATGGTAGCTAGGACTTGCTCGTCCACTAGGACTGGTGTTAGGCCCATTTTGGACACGCCCCCTGAGTCCGAGATCCCTTTGCCGCCCCCTTACTTTCCGTTAAGAAGAAGTGACGCAAACGCAGGAAGTCCTGCACCCCTCCCCTCATTACCCTCATCCACTTCCGCTTCCTCCTCCAGTACAGGATCCACCCCCCCTCGTACTAAATCTCCCCTTCCGGAACCAGAATCCACCCCCATTAGAAACGAATATCCTGATTTGGCGCCACTTCAGACTTCCGGTCAAGCTTCATCTAGCTCGGCTCGAAGTGTTTTATTTACGACCTTTTCCCAAAACCGACCTCCCACATCCCCATACCCTATCTCTCCCCGACCGGAACCCATGACTGACGCCTCTCTACGTAGCCCCATCCAAACCCGACAGTTGACTGGTGCCCAACAATTAAAGCACTATCAGATGCCTCTTCGTCTGAATCCCGGGTCAGCTTATATCGATGCCGCAGGTCAAATGGCACACGCTGACCCAGTCTTCGTATATGTCCCATTTACCACAACCGATCTTTTAAACTGGAAGACCCATAATTCCTCGTATACTGAGAAACCACAAGCTATGACTGATCTGTTCACCTCAATAGTACAGACGCATAATCCGACATGGGCTGATTGCCAGCAGTTACTAATGACTTTATTTAACAATGAGGAAAGGACAAGAATAAATCAAGCAGCCATTAAAGCATTAGAGGATAGAGCCCGTGCTTTGAACCAAGCCAATCCAGCAGCATGGGCCGCGACACACTATCCCAACACCGATCCCGATTGGAACGTAAATGGTGCTGATATGGTTCAACTCAGAGCCTATAGAGACGCTATAATTGCTGGCATGAAAGCCGGAGGAAAGAAAGCCATTAACATGTCGAAGACAGTTGAGGTGATCCAGAAAAGCGATGAAGCGCCCAGTGTCTTTTATGACCGATTATTGGAGGCATACCGCTTGTATACCCCCTTTAATCCGGAAGACGCAGACAATTCCCGAATGGTTAACTCCGCCTTTGTCAGCCAAGCATACGGAGATATTAAGCGCAAGCTACAAAAGTTAGAAGGGTTTGCAGGTATGTCCATCACCCAACTAATGGAGGTAGCAAATAAGGTCTATATGAACAGGGATACAGAAAGTAAGAAAGAGGAAGAGCGCAAGATGCGTAAAAAGGCTGATATGCTAGCGGTAGCGATCGCAGGCGTAGATAAACGGGGCCCAGATAGAGGCAATAATAGATGGAGTAGGGAGCCTTTGAGTAGGGATCAATGCGCGTATTGCAAGGAAGAAGGGCATTGGAGGAACGAATGTCCGCAAAGAGAGCAGTACGAGAGAGACCAACCCAGGGCAGGCTACGGAAACTTTAGAGGTAGAGCGAGAGGTAGAGGAGGCCCCGGAGGGAGTAATGGTTATAGAGGGAGTAATGGGAACAGAGGAAGTGTTAGGGAAGACAGGTATATTCCAGCAGCGCAAAGGTCCCGCGATAGAGAAGGTAGGGACTTTGTAGGATTGGCTGACACTGTCATGGAGGACTATTGATACCGACCGGGCTCCTTCCCCCTTGGTCGAGCGGAGCCTATGGTCGATGTATCAATAGGGGGGAAAAGGAGTGCGTTCATGATCGACACTGGTGCTGAACATTCAGTGGTGACTAATCTAGTTGCTCCTCCATCTGGAAGGACTATTACTGTGATAGGAGCAACTGGAAGAAGTGCTGAAAAACCGGTTCTTAAAAGTCGACTCTGTACATTGGGAGGCCACGTAGTAAAACACCAATTCCTTTATATGCCTGAATGTCCAGTCCAATTGCTGGGACGTGATATGCTATCAAAATTACAAGCGCAGATTACGTTCCTACCAAATGGAACAACATCCTTAAAGTTTAATGGACCTTCAGGTATTATGACTTTATCCGTACCAAAGGAAGAAGAGTGGCGACTTTATACAGTGTTGACTAGCCAAAACCCTAGGAGTGATGAGACATTGTTTAACATACCAGGAGTTTGGGCAGAGAACAACCCACCAGGACTGGCCCGCAATATTCCACCAATAAAAATTGAACTGAAACATGGGGTTTATCCAGTGAGCCTAAGACAATATCACATTCCGCAGAAGGCTAAGAAGAACATCCAATCCTATCTGGATAAGTTCATACGGTATGGTATCCTAAAATTCTGTACTTCCCCCTGGAACACCCCATTGCTGCCTGTTCAAAAGCCCGGTACAGATGAGTATCGACCTGTACAGGACTTAAGAGCAGTCAATGATGCGGTTGTTGGCATACATCCAGTTGTACCCAATCCATATAACCTGCTTGCTTTAATTCCGGGCGGGGCTACTTACTTCACAGTCTTAGATCTCAAAGATGCCTTCTTTTGCCTCCGAATTGCCGCAGAAAGCCAATGTATTTTCGCTTTCCAATGGGAGAACGCTGTAACGGGCTCAAAACGCCAAATGACTTGGACAAGACTGCCCCAAGGGTTTAAAAATTCACCTACCCTATTTGGTTCAGCTCTAAGTCAAGATCTACTGGATTTCGAGTCTATCCCAGGAGAATGTGTATTGTTACAATATGTAGATGACTTGTTGATAGCAGCAGATACAAAAGAAAAATGTCAGCAAGCAACGCACGATCTACTACATATTCTCTGGAAGGCAGGATACAAGGTGTCCAGGAAGAAGGCTCAGTTGTGTTTGCCAACTGTCAAGTATCTGGGATTCCATATCTCTGAAGGTCAAAGGATTATGGGGCCAGAGAGAAAAGAAGCTGTCTGCCAAATACCAATACCCAAGAATAGAAGACAAGTGCGAGAATTCTTGGGGGCAGCAGGCTTCTGTAGGATATGGATTCCCAGCTATGCGATACTGGCAAAACCTCTGTACGCAGCCATCAAAGGTACAGAGCACGACCCCTTCTTATGGACCCAAGAACAGCAAACGGCATTTGAAGATGTGAAGAAGGCTTTGATGAGTGCCCCAGCATTAGGTCTACCTGATCACACACGACCATTCTACTTATATGTACACGAGCAAAGAAGAATGGCTGTGGGAGTATTGACACAGTACTTGGGATCATGGCAAAGACCTGTTGCCTACATGTCTAAGCAACTGGATGCAGTGGCCAGCGGACTTCCACCTTGTCTAAGAGCCGTAGCTGCAGCCGCCCTGCTAGTAGCTGAAGCCGATAAACTCACTCTGGGTCAAGAACTTTATGTACGAGTCCCACATGCAGTACAGACGTTGTTGGATTACAAAGGAAATCATTGGTTTAGTAACAGCCGTATGACCAAGTATCAAGCAATGTTGTGTGAAAACCCAAGAGTGCATTTAGAGACTGTAAACACCTTAAATCCAGCTACCCTTTTGCCGCAACCTACTGAAAGTCAACATGATTGTTTGGAAGTAATGGATGAAGTATTTTCAAGTAGACCAGATCTTCGTGATTTTCCCATCCAGAACCCCGATGTTCAATATTACACCGACGGCAGTAGTTATGTGAAAGAAGGGATCCGCTATGCAGGATATGCAGTGACAACAATAGACAAGGTGATAGAAGCTCGGCCACTGGCGAAAGGAACATCAGCACAAAAGGCAGAATTAATAGCACTAACACGAGCGTTACAATTGGCTGAAGGTTTAAGAGTAAATATCTATACGGACTCTAAGTATGCGTTTTTAACCACTCATGCCCACGGAGCTTTGTATAAAGAAAGAGGACTACTGAATTCAGAAGGCAAAGAAATCAAGTACGCAGCTGAAATCCTACAACTATTGGAAGCAGTGTGGGAGCCGAAAGAAGTCGGTATCATACATTGTCGAGCGCATCTGAGAGGAGATGGTGATGTAACCAAGGGAAATCGGATGGCAGATAGTGCAGCTAAGCGTGCTGCTGAATCAGGAAGACAGGAGTATGTGGGGCATATAGCTGCTCTTATACCAACTCCACTGTCCCAATGGACTCCAGTTTATACAGCTCAAGAAGAGGAGTGGTTAAAGACTGAACCGGGAAAGTATTTGGAGAACAAGTGGTATCAGCTAGAAGATGGAAGAATAGTCATACCAGCATCACTAGCGGTAGAAATTGTCCAAAATTATCACAACGGGACACATTCTGGGAGAGACAGTACTGAAGAATCTCTCAGGAAACATTTCTACATACCAAGATTGTCCAACTTGACTCAGGCCATTGTACGCAGATGTGTAACGTGTGCTAAGAATAATGCAAGACAAGGACCAGTAAAGCCACCAGGAGTCCAGTTTATGGGGGGACTCCCCATGTCCGATCTACAAATAGACTTTACAGTAATGCCTAAATCGGGTGGACATCGTTACCTGTTGGTAATTGTGTGCACCTATTCAGGCTGGGTAGAAGCATGTCCTACTCGTACAGAGAAAGCAGGAGAAGTTGTAAGATTCCTGCTACGAGAAATAATACCCCGATATGGACTACCCTGTTCTATAGGATCGGACAATGGTCCAGCTTTTGTTCATCAGTGCCTACAACAACTGACTCATATGCTTGGTATAAAGTGGAGGCTTCATACTGCATATAGACCCCAGAGTTCTGGTAAGGTAGAGAGAATGAATAGAACTATAAAGAACCAGTTGGCTAAAATGTGTCAGGAAACCCAACTTAAGTGGAACGTTCTCTTACCCATAGCTTTATTGCGAATCCGCAGTACCCCTACCAGAAGGATGGGCCTCTCTCCTTTTGAAATCATGTATGGGCGACCACCTCCCGTACTTGGTAACTTAAGGGGGGACTTGAGTCAGTTGGGAGAAGGAATTACCCGGCAGCAGGTTGTAGAGTTGGGTAAGACTATGGAGGAGGTACAGAAATGGGTACAAGATAGATTACCTGTGAATATTTATCCCCCTGTTCATAGTTATCATCCAGGAGACCAAGTGTGGATTAAAGAGTGGAATAATGTACCGTTAGGGCCCAAGTGGAGAGGTCCTTATGTTGTTCTTTTGTCTACCCCTACAGCGATAAAAGTAGCCGAAGTAACTCCGTGGATACATCACTCCAGGGTTAAACCAGCAGCAGTCGATTCTTGGCAAATTACAGCAGATCCAGAGAATCCCTGCAAGATCCGGTTGAAACGCACTACTCAGTCGGAGTAACGAGGAATTATTGTGGATTACAAATTTTATTGTTACAGGTGTGAGTGAGAAGGCCATAATAAAGCCTGTCCGCTTACCAACACATAGTGTATAAGCCAGGAAAGTCTCGAAGGGACACCTGTGAAGACGAGCAGAACTCCATTCCCTGCAGCCCTCACATCCTGGAAGCTGAGGTTCCATCGCACGGACGAAGACTGAGGATGACGGCGAAAGATGTGCTTTTGATTGTGTTTATTTATATGTGTTTTTATATTCAGGAAGGTAGAGGTACCGACACTCCTAGCTGTGAGGTATGCATTAAGACTACGAGAACAGGTAACCATATTTCCCAAACCCTAATTTGGCATTCACAATACGAATGTAAAGGAGAGGTATCAAGATGTAGATACCTAAATATAGACTATAGTGTGTGCCATTTAGGAGTAGGAGAACCTAAGTGCTTCAGTCCAGAGTATCAACCTCGTACAATTTGGTTGACTCTCAGGAATGGAGATCCTCAGGGGACCCTAATTAATAAGACGGTGTTAGAATCCGTACATTCTTCGGGTGTTCTGCTATTTGATGCATGTAAGGCGATATCAAGTGGTAGAAAACCGTGGAATGTATGTGGGGATCTTAGATGGGAGAGGACGTATGGGTCTAATGATAAATATATTTGTCCCAGTAGTAAAAATAAATATGTGAGTCCTAGATGCCCAAATAAAGACTATAACTTTTGTCCATATTGGTCTTGTGTGGGGTGGGCGACTTGGGGACAGACAGTAGATAAAGACATGATAGTGACTAAGTTGCCGACTAGCCCTTATTGTAAGTCTATGGAATGCAACCCAGTCCATATACTTATTAATAACCCCGACAAGTTCCTAGATAAGTATGGAAATTTATTTGGGTTTCAGATATACGGGACGGGTTTAGATCCTGGGACATTATTGTTTATAGGAATAGAGACTGATACGGTATCCTCCCAGACTCATCAAGTATACCATTCCTTTTATGAAGAGATGAGTATAGATAATAAGATCCCCCATAACGCTAAAAACCTGTTCATTGACCTAGCTGAAAGTATTGCCGGTAGTCTTAATGTTACCAACTGCTATGTGTGTGGAGGTACTAACATGGGAGACCAATGGCCTTGGGAAGCAAAGGAGGTAATGTCCGGTTCTGAGGCAGTTGACCAACTAATATCTACACAAGCCGATTATCATTTGAGTGTTAGAGGTAAATCTGAGTGGAGATTAAAGACCTCCATCATAGGTTATGTTTGCATAGCAAGGAAAGGAATAATGTATAATACTTCTGTAGGAGAATTAACTTGTCTAGGGCAAAAAGCTTATGATGATGATACTAAAAATACAACTTGGTGGTCGGCTTCAAATGTCTCAGAACCATCTAACCCGTTTGCTAGATATGCCAGTTTAAAGGATGTGTGGTTTGATTTATCCATCACATCTACCTGGAGAGCCCCAGCAAATTTGTACTGGATCTGTGGTAAGAAAGCCTATTCGGAGTTGCCACAGGACTGGGAAGGGGCATGTGTGTTGGGTATGCTCAAACCATCCTTCTTCTTGTTACCGATTGAAACAGGTGAGACTTTAGGTGTTAAAGTGTATGATGTGAATCATAGGAAGAAAAGGGGACCCTTAGAGATAGGCACCTGGGAAGATAATGAATGGCCTCCCCAGCGTATCATAGATTATTATGGGCCAGCCACGTGGGCAGAAGATGGTACCTTTGGTTATAGAACCCCAATTTATATGCTCAACCGTATTATAAGATTACAGGCGGTGGTTGAGATTATTACTAATGAGACCTCACAAGCACTCAATCTTCTAGCGAAGCATAATACCAGGATGAGGACAGCAGTGTACCAAAATAGATTAGCCTTGGATTACCTTTTGGCAGTAGAGGGAGGTGTATGTGGGAAGTTTAACCTGAGCAATTGCTGTCTTCAAATAGATGACGAAGGGCAAGCAATAGCTGAGCTTACTAGCCATATGGTTAAACTAGTGCATGTGCCTACTCAGGTATGGAAAGGGTACAATCCAAGTAGTTGGTTTGGTAGCTGGTATGAGTGGTTTGGAGGGCTTAAGGCAGTGGTAGGTGGAGTCCTACTGATTTTACTGTTGTGTCTACTCCTACCGTGTCTTATACCCTTAGTAGTTAGGTCTGTGCAAAGCCTGATAGGAAGTATAGCAGAGAGGAAGGCTGCTGCACAGATAATGGCGATATATAAGTATAAGGCTCTAGATCAAGGAGAACCAATGCAGGAAGATGAGTGTTAAAAGATTCACATCATAAGATAAGTCTGGTCTGGTTCATGGTAACCTGAGGTATATGCAAACCAAGGTTAAGTGATGCCTCAAGTAATTGTGAAATATCAGAGGCATCAAAGGGGGGAATGTGATGTAATTCCAGTAAAATACAAGTTTAGCAGGCTAAGATTGCCACAAGGCATATGTATGTATATGTGTTTGTAGTATCAGTTAGTTAATTACACGTAGCTAAGATACTGTTATCACTGTACTGACCAGGTGCAGGAATGTAAGAACTGGAATTACGCGTCCCTCTCCTTTGTATCAGATGAGCCACGTGGTTAGACCGGATGGATGAGTTTAGACTCTATTTATTAAATAGGTTAAGGGTATGTGTGGGTGTAGTTAATTGTGGGAGGAGCTACAGTGCTATATAAGGAATGTACTCTATGTATTCAGTACTCAGACTTTGCTGTATTTTGGTGACGCTAGTCCCTCTGAGTCCCGATCGGTGATCCAATAAAGAATCTCTTCCTTCCTGAAGAAACCTGTGTCCATCTCTCTGTGCTTGGCTTCCGTCAGTTTCTCCGGTATCAGTATTACAGAGACTGAAAATCTTATGATTTAACTGTAGCATATTGTTTAGTCTGTTACCTCTTCTTTAGTAGCATCTTTGATGTCCAATGCTGGTTTTGAGTTTCTTACCGGTGCTGTAGTCTATGAAAGAAAAGAAAAATCTTCAACTCAATGATTTCAAATATCATTAATAAATATCCTGAGCCAGGGCCTGATTTCCCATTAGGCTGACAAGGCAGCTGCATATAGTCCCATGTCTGATGAGGAACCTACTCTGTTAAAAACCCCTCCCTACCTTCTGACCAGAACAAAGGGTGCTGGGCTCTGAGATCATTGTATTACGTGTGATGGAGCCAGATCTGTGCATGACTCCAGCCCCTTACACTGAACACAATGATCTCCTAGAAGGAGAGGGAGAGGACTGGGGCCAGAATGGCCAACTCAGAAATGCATGGCAGGTACACAGTCACACTGACACACACGTTAGAAAATATATCAACAAACATTGCACACACACTGTATTACAGAGACTGAAAACCTTATAGATTAACCATAGAATATTGTTTAGTCTGTTACCATTACTATAGTTGAATGTTCTGCTTCTAGTCTTGGTTTTGATGTAGTCTATGAAAGAAAAGGAAAATATTTAACTCGATTAATTGAAATATCATGAGACATATCCTGAGCCAGGGCCTGATTTCCAATTAGGCAGATTAGGCAGCTGCATACACTACCATGTCTAATAAGGGCACCTACTCTGTGTGTTAAAAGCCCCTCCTTACCTCCTGCCAGGTGTTTGCTGATCAGAACAGAGGCTGCTGCTCTCTAAGATCTCTGTATGCATTCTGATGGAGACTGATCTCTTCATGGCTCCGCCCTCTTAGACTGAACACAGTGATCTGAGCATGGCCCCGCCCCCTCAGGATGTACACAGTGATCTGAGCATGGCCCCGCCCCCTCAGACTGTACACAAACATGTCCTACAGGAGGAGGGGAGAGGACTGGGACCAGAATGGCCAACTCAGAAATGCATAACAGGCACACAAAGCTACACTACGAGGAAATATTTCTACCCACACTGCCACACATATAGCTACACACACTGTAAATACATTGCTACACAGTGTGATTTGCTGATTTTCTTTTTACTTATAAATGGAAATGAAACTTTTTCAGGATATTTCAATTCTTACACAAGACAATATATTTTTTTATAAGAAAACGCAGCGTGCTTGACATTTCTATTTGTGAGAATAGAGACTTCAGAAAATTTAAACTACCTCCATACCTAATATTCACTTTCCAAAGAAGTCAAGAATCCAATATTATGATGGTTATTATTATCATTATTATTATAATTATTATTACTAGCATTTATATAGCGCCAGGTTGACCAGACTTTAACAACAAGTGATATAAATTATTACAAATTGTGACAGGAACGCAATGAGGACCCTACTTAACCCCTTAAGGACCGAGGACGGTTCAGGACCATCATCGGCATTTTTGCCTTGCCGACCGCTGACGGTCCTGAACCGTGCTAACGGTCCAATGTACTTACCCGATCGCCGTCGTTCCCCCGGCGGCGATCGGCGGTGCTCCCGGTGTGGGGAGACTGCCTGCAGCCCAGACAGTCTCCCCATGGCGGATTAGGACCCCTGTGGCCATGTGATCGCCCAACAGGGCGACCACATGGTCACAATAGGTGTCCTAGTCTCTGCCTGCAGGGGTACTGTCTGTGCTGACAGGCAGTCTCCCTGCTTAGTGTAAAATCATAAAAAAAATAAAGTTTAAAGTTAATAAATAAAAATAATAATTATATATGTGTATATATATATGATATATAGACGTATATTATATATTTATAATATACGTCTAAATATCATATATATAATGTCATACTAAGTGTATTTTTATATTAATATGTACATATATTAATATAAAAATACACTTATAATTAAATTACACACGTGTATATATATATATATATATAATAACTATATATATTGTATATATATTATTATAAACTACAAATAATAAGTAATTTAAATTAAACTAAAAAAATAAAAAATAATAATAAAAATGTAAAAAAAAATTATATATCTATACGAAATTTTATTCTAACTGTATTTTGATATTAATATATATATATTTATATCAAAATACACTTAGAATGAAATTGTATATATATCTATGTATATATAAATAAATAAAAAGAATACGAACTATTCATATGTCCATATACAAAATTACATAAATAATTATATAAATATACACGTAGACTTCAAATATATAAATATGCATATATATTTAAATTCTACGAGCGTATTTATGTAATATTTTTACATAATTAAGTTATTTTATTGATTGCAATTTAAGGGACCTGCCTGCCAACCCAGGCCGAAAGTCCAGAGAATTTAATTTGCTATCACTGTATTTTACCCTGTAACGTTCTACGACACCCTAAAACCTGTACATGGGGGGTACTGTTTTACTCGGGAGACTTCGCTGAACACAAATATTAGTGATTCAAAACAGTAAAACATATCACAGCGATGATATTGTCAGTGAAAGTGACTTTTTTTTGCATTTTTCACACACAAACAGCACTTTTACTGATGATATAATTGTTGTGATACATTTTCCAGTTTTGAAACACTAATATTTGTGTTCAGCAAAGTCTCCTGAGTATAACAGTACCCCCCATGTACAGGTTTTATAGCGTTTTTGAAAGTTACAGGGTCAAATATATGGGTCATATTTTTACATTGAAAATGGCCAGGTTGGTTACGTTGCCTTTGAGAGCGTATGGTAGCCCAGGAATGAGAATTACCCCCATGATGGCATACCATTTGCAAAAGTAGACAACCCAAGGTATTGCAAATGGGGTATGTCCAGTCTTTTTTAGTAACCACTTAGTCACAAACACTGGCCAAAATTAGCGTTCAATTTAGTTTTTTACTTTTTTCACACACAAACAAATATGAACGCTAACTTTGGCCAGTGTTTGCGACTAAGTGGCTACTAAAAAAGTCTGGACATACCCCATATTGAATACCCTGGGTTGTCTACTTTAAAAAAAATATGTACATGTGGGGTGTTATTTAGCGATTTATGACAGATAATAGTGTTACAATGTCACTATTGATACATTTTAAAAATATAGGTTTTGAAACCGCAATATCCTACTTGTACCTATAGCCCTATAACATGCAAAAAAATAGCAAAAAGCATGTAAACACTGGGTATTTTTAAACTCAGGACAAAATTTGGAATCTATTTAGCAGTTTTTTTCATTCGCTTTTGTAGATGAGTAAAAGATTTTTTACATAAAAGTCAAAAAACATGTATTTTTTTCAATTTTTCATCATATTTTTTCATTTTTTAAAAATTAAATTACATGAGATTATATAAATAATGGTATGTAAAGAAAGCCCCTTTTGTCCTGAAAAAAACAATATATAATTTGTATGGGAACAGTAAATGAGAGAGCGGAAAATTACAGCTAAACACAACCACCACAAAAGTGTCAAAAAGATGCCTGGTCGCAAATGTACAACATCGCAAAAAAAGTCCGGTCCTTAAGGGGTTAAACGAGCTTACAGTCTAGAGAGGTGAAGTATAAAAACACATAAGGAAGATGGCTTTGCATATCTGAATCAAACCACTCGAGAAGAATATAGGCTCCCCCAATTACTGTTATATTTACTCTATCATTACAATCTAATCCCAAATAACAGAACAATGAAAACGCCAGAACCAGAACCACTACAGTGCACTGTAGTGATATGGTACCAGGAGTGCCCTGGCAAATCTCCACTTTATTTAGTCAAACTGTTTTAGTATGGTGTGACTTCTGACCTGGAGACCACCAGGTATTGTTTCCAACCTCCACCCAATTAGTACTGACAGCAAATGGCATTGAACACTGATATAAATTGTTGTGTCCAAAATTTGGTCTGTCCCTCTGTATGGATGTCTTTGGACATCACATTAGTTTAACAGCCCAAACAAACCAAAAAACAACAACTATTATACCACTTCTGCCAACCACTTTCCAAAATAACAATTTTCCTTATATCTAGTACAGCTTAACATTTAAATACCATTTACAAATGTTTTTCTATGCAATCATTTTGAGTTCATAATAAAATAAGATTACTTACTTTCAGAAGTGGAAAAACAAGAGGAGAATGGGATTTTTTAAATTCTTTGAATAAAATGTAGCATCAGTGAGTAGAGTACCTTTTACAAAGCCTCCAAATACACAGCATAATCAGTGGCTAATCACTCAGTGGGTCAAACAATGACATAACAAATGCATCATGACATCACTAGATAATTGCCAGATGTTCTGAGCTCTAAACACTGTCAGGCCTATTCACTAAAGTCACTATTGTTGGGAATTGAAAGGGAATTTCAAATTGTAAACCAAATCACCAAATTAGTAGTACAGCTGACTTTTTTTTTTTCCAAGTCAGCTATTTTGGAGCTAAATTTGACATTTATTTTAAATCACAGACAATTCTTACTTTTATTAATAACTGTGTGTGTGAAATAGAAGTAAAATAGATTTGGTCTTAAAACCAACCTCTTAACCCCTTAAGACCACAGCCAAATGTAAAAGTTGTGATCGAAACAAAACGTAAACAAAACCTGGCATTTGCGCTATATGTCCGTCCAACCGTAATTCACCTCTTTCATATTAAATGCACCCACATTTATTATATATCATTTTATTCAGGGGAAACAGGGCTTTCGTTTAACATCAAATATTTAGGAATGGAACATAATTTAATATGAAAAAAAAAAATTTAAAAATGGGAGAAAATCACCTCTGGCGCCCGCAGATGCGGTGGATGCCGCCTTTGAGCTCTTCTGGGCGAAATGGGAGGCCCGTTTGCGTCTGGCGGCACAGGCAGCTCGATTAACGCGGGAGACACCGAGACAACACGAGAGGGAGTCGCAAAACCCCCGACCGGGCAAGACGACCCCCATCATCACAGCAACCAATCGTGCAAGCCCACCTGGGCAGATATCCATCAGGAGTAAGGCGGTGACACAGCAACCCCACGGGCAAACAGCCGTTGGGCGCTGTCGCCGGAGATTGCCGCCAAAAAACGTCCAGAGAGCCCTGTACCGCTCCCCACATGGGAAGAAAGGAGACGCTCTGCACCCACAGAAAGGCAAGGGAAAAATGACCCGGTTTAACACCCATCATAAGAGACTGGCAAACGCAAACACATGCCTACCCACAGACCCAACGCACAAGAGCAACCCACTGAAGCGGCACCTACAAAACAGGTCGGCATATCAAGCCTCCAGGGTGGGCATAGGCTACCAGACAGGAACAATCATGGGGACTTGCACTACCCAACACAGCTGAGACGCGCCTCTTGAACGCCTTACCCCTGGAAAATACCCCCAAAGTCAATGTTTTTCACTGTGGCTAAAGCCATACGCGCAGCCTAGTGGACTCACTACTAATGTAACTGCTGCCTAAAAGATAGAATTAACCTAGTCTGATTGTATTGTGGTCTCACTCTGATCGACATTGCAGACTTACTGACATAACTGACCAAGCATATTTACTCTGTGACTCTACTGTTTCTGCTGACGCACTACCGACTAACCAGTTAGGCCTCTATATATATATAGAAACGCCTTTTCAGATGCATAATCCTAAGAGCAACAACTTTTATTGTATACATACCTAGTCTAGCATGTTAGCGTGTTTGCTACTTACTATTAACTACCAAGATTGCCTAGTTCGATTACTTCGTATTATAGCATGTTTATTAATCACTACAAATCGATGATACCTCAGAACTTGTTAATTCTGTATTATAAAAAATGTGCTGTTGTGAAATGCCGCAATGTACAATGCTACGACTACGCTTGCAGCAGCTGTTGTGGCTCTGCATGCTTACTGTTATTCCAAGCACAAATAAAATAAAGAATTTAAAAAAAAATGGGAGAAAATAAGAAATTATTTAATTTTTTTTAGTTCTACGTGACATTTTGACTGCGAATGTCAAAATACTGTTTGCTTTTACTGCAGTAACATACACATATCCCCCTATGTACAGGTTTTATGGTGTTTTGGGAAGTTACATGGTCAAATATAGCGTGTTACATATTTCAGTTTTTTACATTGAAATTCGCCAGATTGGTTACGTTGCCTTTGAGACCATATGGTAGCCCAGGAATAAGAATTACCCTCATGATGGCATACAATTTGCAAAAGTAGACAACCCAAGGTATTGCAAATGGAGTATGTCCAGTCTTTTTTAGTAGCCACTTGGTCACAAACACTGGCCAAAGTTAGTGTTAATATTTGAAAATGCAAAAAACTAATTTGAACGCAAATTTTGGCCAGTGTTTGTGACTAAGTGGCTACTAAAAAAACTGAACATACCCTATTTGCAATACCCTGGGTTGTCTACTATTGCAAATGGTATGCCATCATGGGGGTAATTTTCATTCCTGGGCTACCATACGCTCTCAAAGGCAACGTAACCAATCTGGCGAATTTCAATGTGAAAAAACTGAAACGCAAGCCTTATATTTGACTCTGTAACTTTTGAAAACACCATAAAACCTGTACATGAGGGGTACTGTTATACTCGGGAGACTTTGCTGAACACAAATATTAGTGTTTCAAAACAGTAAAACGTATCACAACAATTATATCGTCAGTGTAAGTGCCATTTGTGTGTGAAAAATTCAAAAAATGTCAATGTCACTGACGATATCGTCGTTGTAATACATTTGACTGTTTTGAAACACTAATATTTGTGTTCAGCGAAGTCTTCTGAGTAAAACAGTAACCCCCATTTACAGGTTTTACTGTGTCTTGGAAAGTTACAGGGTTAAATATAGTGCTAGAAAATTAAATTCCCTGAACTTTCGGCCTGGGTTGTCAGGCAGGTCCTGCAAATTGTAATGAATAAAAAGACCTAATTATGTAAAATTATTACATAGATATATACGTGTGTGTGTGTGTGTGTGTATATATATATATATATATATATATATATGTATATAATTTTTTTTATTATTTTTATTTATCTATAGGTATATATCGTGATATATACGTATATACTTATGTATATAGATACATATATTATTTTGTTCTACATGTATTTTGATATCAATATATATATATATAAATTTTAAAATACAGTTAGAACGAAATTACGCATGTATATATATTTTTTATCTATTTATTTTTTATTATTTTTTTAATTTTATTTTTTAACGTATTTATATATTTATTTATTTTTTATTATATATAAATATATATATGATCTAAGTATATATAATTTAATTTTACATTTTTTTAACATCTTTTAATTTTATTTCCAGGCAGCAGGGGGATTACCTGTCATTACAGGCACTCCCCCTGCTGGCAAAGCCTTGGACGGCTACGCTAGGACCTGGCTCAGGGGGGCCGAAGAGGATGGAGGGGTCTCCCTGGGCTCCCAGGTAAGTCTCCATACCGCGATCGCCGGCGTGGGATCGCCGGCGACCGGGTAAGTACAAAAGATTGCAGGGCGTTCTATGCCGCCCTGCGGCGTTTAGAGCCATCTAAATAAGGACAGCATAGAACGCCCTGCGGTCTTAAGGGGTTAAACACTGTTTAAACTAATTCACTGCATGAAATAGAAAGTATCAGCTATCTGAAGTTAGACCAGACCAGGGCCGGACTGGCCCACCGGGATACCGGGAAATTTCCCGGTGGGCCGTCGGCATCCTGGGGCCGGGCAGACACCTGGGTCTGCTGGCGGCCGCTGGGGGACTTGTACTGGTGGCCGCTGAGGGAGCTGCGCTGTCTCTGCTCCCCAGCGTGCAGCTGAATGAGACCGGGGCTGGAATATGACGTCATATTCCGGCCCCGGTCTCATTCAGCAGTGCGCGAGGGCGGGATAGCAGAGCCAGCGCAGCTCCCCCAGCGGCCACCAGCAGACCACCCCCAGCAGCCACCCCCCCCCATATGACATCACAATGCCCCATGTTAACTAACGCAAGTGCTGCAATGCCGCCGTGTTTACATTAAAAGGCCTGCAGGGACAGGCTATAGACACCAGACCCACTACATTAAGCTGCAGTGGTTCTGGGGACTATAGTGTCCCTTTAATGTGAGGTAAATTAGAGATTAGTGCCACGAATAATATACTAGATTGCCTACTTACAATCAGATGAGGATGGTGATGGCCTCTAGCTGCAGTCTGGCTCCACTCGTCTGGTGTAGAACAGGCTCTCTGGAGGCTGTTTGTGTTCTGGGAGAACGGAAAGCAGCTCCATTTTTTTTAAAGGCCCTTCACACAGCTCATGGTCTGGGCCCCAGGGTCCACCTTCATGTTCCACCAAATAGTTTGTTCACAGGAGTAGGGGATGTCCTGATATGTGTGTAAGGAATGCATTGTGTGAATCTGTGTTTGTATGTGTAAGGGCTACAATGTGTGTTTCTGTGTATGTACGGGATGTAGTGTGTGCGTCTGTAAGGGGTGCATTGAGTGTGTGTAAGGGGTGCATTGAGTGTGTGTAAGGAATGCATTGTGTGTTTCTGTGTGTGTAAGGGATGCATTGTATGTAAGGGTTGAATTGCTTGTGTGTGTGTGTCTGTGTGTGTAATGCATTGTGTGTTTTTCTGTGTGCAAGGGGTGCATTGTGTGTGTGTGATGGATGTCAATCTCTCCCCCCCTCCCTTGTCACTCTCTTCTCCCCCTCTCCCTCCCGCGTCACTCTCTTCTCTCTCCCCCGCCTGGTCCCTCACTTCTCTCCCCCCCTTGTCCCTCTCTTCTCCCCCCCTTGTCCCTCTCTTCTCCCCCCTTGTCCCTCTCTTTTCCCCCCTCTTGTCCCTCTCTTCTCCCCCCTCCCTTGTCACTCTCTTCTCCCCTGCGTGTCCCTCTCTTCTCCCCCCTCCCTTGTCACTCTCTTCTCCCCTCCCCACTCTCATTCCCCCTCCTAACCCCGTCAATTCCACTCCCTGTCAATTACTCCCCCCCCACCTTGGCAATTTATTTCCCCCCCCCCCTTTCAATTTATTCCCCCCACCCTGCCTGTCCATTTATTCCCCCACCCTCCCTGTCCATTTATCCCCCCCTCCCTGTCCACTTATTCCCCCCCCCTGTCCATTTACTCCCCCCCTGTCCATTTATTCCCCCCGTCCATGTATTCTCCCTGTCCATTTATTCCCCCCTCCCTGTCCATTCATTTCTCCCCCCCTCCCTGTCCATTTATTTCTCCCTCCCCTCTCCATTTATTTCTCCCCCCCTCTCCATTTATTTCTCCTCCCCCCTCTCCATTTATTTCTCTTCCCCCCATGTATTCACCCCCTCCCTCCCTCTCCATTTATTTCTCCTGCCCCCCCTCCCTCCCTCTCCATTTATTTCCCCCCCTCCCTCTCCATTTATTTCTCCCCCCCCCTCCATTTATTTCCCCCCCCTCCCTTTATTCCACCCTCCCCTACCTATGTTGTAGCGTGGCCGAGCTCTGTACTGTCCGCGGGTACAGGGAGCTTTGTTTCCTGTACCCGGCCAGACTAAAAGGAAGTGAACACTCAGTGTTCACTTCCTGTTAGTCCGTCCGGGTACAGGAGACAAATGCTCCCTGTACCGGCGGATCATATAGGGCTCGGCCACGCTACAGTGAGGGAGTGACAGGAGGGAGCGCTGAGCGCTTCCCTCCTGTCAGCCCCTCTCCTCATGCTGCGCCCGGGCGGTTCGCCCTCATGGACGCACCAGCCCGGGAGAAGCTGCAGCCGCCTGAGGCGCTCTACAGTCCGCCTTAATGGTAGCGCCGGCCCTGTGCACGACCCCCGGGCAGGTAGGAGTAATGTGTGTCAGTGTGAGTTTGTCTGTCTGTGTGTCATGGTGTGTGTCTGTATGGTGTGTGTTTGTCTGTCTGTCTGTGCCATGGTGTCTGTCTGTGTCATGGTGTCTGTCTTTATGGTGTGTGTGTGTGTGTGTCTGTCTGTCATGGTGTGTGTGTCCGTCATGGTGTGTGTGTCTGTGTCATGGGGTGTGTGTCTGTCTGTGTCATGGTGTGTGTGTCTGTCTGTGTCATGGTGTCTGTCTGTATGGTGTGTGTGTGTCTGTCTGTATGTATGGTGTGTGTGTGTGTCTGTCTGTCATGGTGTGTGTGTCTGTCTGTCTGTGTCATGGTGTGTGTCTGTCTGTGTCATGGTGTGTGTCTGTCTGTGTCATGGTGTGTCTGTCCGTCATGGTGTGTGTCTGTCTGTGTCATGGTTTGTGTGTCATGGTATATGTGTGTCTGTCTGTGTCATGGTGTCTGTCTGTATGGTGTATGTGTGTGTCTGTCTGTCATGGTGTGTGTGTGTGTGTCTGTGTGTCTGTCATGGTGTGTGTGTGTGTGTGTATGTCTGTGTCATTGTGTGTCTGTCCGTCATGGTGTGTGTGTCTGTGTCATGGTCTGTCTGTGTCATGGTCTGTCATGGTGTGTGTCTGTCATGGGGTGTGTATCTGTTATGGTATATGTGTGTTTCTGTGTCTGTCATGGTGTATATGTGTGTTTAAAAATAGTGTTTTGGGGGGGCGGAGCCAGCTGAGGAACAGAGCGGACACGTTTTCCCCGAGCTCCGAGCAAAGTTAGCCTAACCACCAACTAAATTCGGTGAAAAAGGCAACTTTTGTTGACAAAACCCTTCATCAGTGGTGCAGGAAGAAGAATGGGTCGGAAAAATAAAAAACCTAAAGGTGATCGGACCCCGACAAGCCGAGACATCGGCGAACTCCTGCGGGGTGCCCAGAGGGCCACATGGGACAAGATGGCGCTGGAGGGAGACGAGACCTCTTACTCATCGGGAGACAACCCGTTCGACATGGGAAAGAATCTACCCCACGATGTGCCCAAGAGACCCACGATCCCACAGCAATCCCCGACCGAGCCGGTAACTGCCGCCCAGCTAAAGGACATGCTTGCTGAGCTGTGAACGAACATCGCAGCGGACATGGCGTACTTCAAAATGGCGGTTGAAAATGCCACCTCGCGGATCACACTCCTGGAGGCCACAACGAGCACACAGGACTCCAGACTCACCTTGGTAGAGAGCCAAATCGCTGAAATTATGAAGCTGCAACTGACTACCACGGATAGAGTGGACGCCATGGAGGACCAAAAAAGGCGATACAACATTAAACTCCGCTGCATTCCAGACTCAATTGACCTGACGGACTTACCACATTATATCCGCAGGCTGCTCAAAACACTGCTGCCACCCAAGCAGGCCAAAGTGGTGAGATTAGATGGCCTATTCCGTCTGCCGAAACCACCCACGGCGCCCACGACTGCATCCGCCGACCTCATCATCCGATTTCAATCAATGTCGGATAAGGCCCTCCTGCTCAAAGCTACAAGGGGAAAGACCCCATTACACTTTGAGGGCTCATCTCTAACGATGTTCCCAGACCTCACCCGCAACACCATTGCATGGCGCAGGTCACTGAGACCGCTACTGCAGCTCCTCCAAACAAAGAATGTTTCATACCGCTGGGGAACACCTAAACAACTACTGCTCACCTACATGAACACTGCCTACAAGGCACGGAGCTATGCGGAACTAGAAGCTCTCATGCTCAAGCTTGAAATCACAGGACTGCAGAGAGTGGCCAGTACGGGACTGACTCACTTGGACCCCTCTGGCATCGAGGAATTCATACCCCGCACGGCGAAACGTCCAGGGCCAGAGAGACTGACCTGAAGATGATAGCCCGTTTGGCTGCCCTTCCTTTTGCATAAAGGACAATCGGGTTCCTTCCAACCCCACCACCGATGGACACTCAGACACATGACCTACCAGGCTCATCTGAACGTAAGCCGAATACCAGGCTCATCTGTTCCCAAGCCGAATAAGTTTACAAAGTTGTTTTCTCATTTTATTTTGGTTAAATGTTTTTTATGTCTTTAATTTTGTTTCTCTGCCAGCCAACATGCTCAGACCGACACGGCCATTACCTACAACGAGATAGCTCCCGTTAACACACACACCCTTTGCATTTCCAAGTATGGGTACAACATGTAATAAGCAACCCCTCCCCCCCCCATCCTGCCCTAGACAAACTTGTGCAGCGCAGAACGCGACTTACTACTGACACCAGGAGGGAGGTTACCCCTAACAGGGAAATGCACGACCCACAGCAGTGACAACACATATGCACCCTGGGGACAATACTAGACGAACCCCGCTCCAACACCACTCTTTTTATTTACCTAAGTTGTTCACATAGACAGCCTTACACTCACTGGCTCACTACCTACCTTTTCTCATGCCTAGTTGACACATAGGGAGTCTCGCGGTCCCACTCTCGGACCCAATCACGCACTGTACACGATTGTGACCCCCTAGTGCTGTCATGCTGGCTGAGACCCTCACACGTTTGACCTATTCTATGTTTTTATTTACTTTTAAAAAAAAAAACAGTGCAGTATGAATAACCTTCTAAGTTATTTGAATGTATGCCTCGGAATATGTATGTACATGCCTTTTGAAATTTGTCTACCTCCTACTGCATATTTGAATGTATGCCTCGGAATATATATGTACATGCCTTTTGAAATTTGTCTACCTCCTACTGCACTTTAAAAAAAATGTTCAAAGACATGGGTTTATGTTGGTATAGTATTTCAGCAGAAATATTGAACTTAGCGTTCCAGTTTTCAAATATATCCTATGGTATAGATAAATTATTAACCATCTCAGTAGCATTTGTTTTATTGGGAGGAGCAGGAAGATTGACGATTGATTGATTGATTCATATGTTGGAAGGCCATTTGGCCTGAATTTGTGGGAGGAGTTATGATCCTTTATAAACCCTACCCCCCTACTTACCTTTGTCGTGCAAGCTGTTTGTCTCCATAGTTACCTGCACTTCCGGTTCGTCGTTCCTGCCAAGTCCTGTCTCAAGCAGTCTCCAGCAAGCAGTCCGTCGCCAGCAGCTCCTGCCTCCGTCTTCCGTGCCCGTCCACCGGCTTCTACACGACCTCGCTGCTCGCTACGGGGCTTCCGGTCACGAGACCGGCACGTCCACGTAAGCATAAACGTGGGAAATGGCATTGGGCCATTTCCCACATTCAGGCCTAAAAAGCGGGATAGGCTGCCTTCATTACTTACCCATTCGTGCTCTTACTCCGTTCGTGTACTTCTGCATTCGTGCGGCTAGCAGCTGACCGCAGAGTACACACTCCTGTTGCTTACATTTTTGTATAAACTAACTACCGACTGCACTAAATAAACTTACGTTCGACTATTTTCATATGTTCGTTCGTTCGGTCGTTCAGCCGAACACATGTACATTGGCTTTCGTTTAAAAAAATTTTGTATGCTCCATTTAACCGAACACAGGAGTTCTTTATCATTACAGTGCTCCTGTTCATTCGTTTACCGAAAGCAAGAGGCTACAACGTTTAAATTCCAAAATCTACTTTAATTGTACATAGTTTGCTTTCACATAACTAAGTACTCGCATTATTTATCCTATTTGGATTTATGTGTATTTATTACATGGCTCTTAAAGTCACCACTGGTTAAATAATATGTGTTTCTAATTTTCCCGCCCATGGTCACATAATTATGGGACTCCTATCTTTTACAGGGTAAATCTTCTTAAAGCACAGTTTGACCACTTTTCTCTTATTAGTTACGTTTAAAAAAATACACCTCCAGGCATTATCATACCCTGCCGGGTCTTAGGCTATTGTACTTTCCCTTATGTATTAGTCTTCTACGCAACTAAGGTCTCTCCGCTCATAGGTTAAGCCTTACGGTCCTTTTTCACCAGGCTCTTTACAGACCATTAGCATGATTTAAAACCTTCATTCCTTAAAAGTCCTTATATTCTGGTTCCTTACACTTAGACTGCATATGTTTTTGGGTTTTACTACTTATATTTTTCTTCCAACAAAGCTCCAAGAAGAAGTACCCAGTTTACCGCAAATTTCGGTAACAGGTAAGAAGGTTTACCATTTTACGTTTTACCTTGAGGCCTCATTCAGCCTCCACAGCCTCATACAGCCCTCCTCCTCTTAATGTGGGTTCTAAACTTCGAGACGTACCTGGTCTAAGATTCCTCACAAATGTCAACAACAATCTCATATTCATAATCCACCGTATTACTAATATATTTAACAGAATATGTTTTGTCATTCATTTTTACATATCATTACTTAGACCTGTGTCATTTCCACAGCTCGCCAAGTCCTACGCCATCGACAACCTACAGTCTACCTGGTACCCTGCTTTGCAGTATCAGGTATTGGTAATCTTACTCACTACGATTAAGTTTCTCCTTAAGGCCTCACTTTGCCTTCATATCATTCAAATAAAATTCACGTTGTGGGACCCCAGGGGCTTGTCTCTAATTGACGGACCAACGTTCAGGTCCCTCAACTTACCCAAGTTCTTACGTTACAGTATCTCTGATACACAGCTACCCATACGTTCAACATTTTTAAACTCATTATACCAGTGGCACGCCTCAGGCCCACTAGCACCTTTTTCCCTAAGGTTTCCCGGACCGGGCCCGTTCCCTGCAGAAGCAAGAATATATGGTAATCTTCCTGGGCATCAAAGAAAGAGGACAAATACTCAAGGTTTAAGTATCTACATACGTTATATCACACCATTCCAAGAGACAAGCCCCATCAGGCTAGAGAACTGGAATTGAGGGTTAGGCGCTGGCCTTAGCTATCCTAAGTAATACTATGGTCCCGCGAGGTCTACACCCCACCTCATACATGGAGGTTTCAGCCCCACGACCAAATCATAGTTAGCCACCTCGCTCGCCCTTCTTTAGGGCTCCAGTTAGGGCCTCCCAAGTCTCTGCCACACATTTTGAATCTCTTCCAGTCACCGAGAGGCCAACATCCTGCCACCACGTTCCAGTGGCCACAAAATTCCCTCGGCCCAAATCATAGGTAGAGCCTCTTTCCGCCACTTGGCACTAGCAGGGCCTCACCTGTCACTTGTTTCTAGGTAAATTCTTCGCCTCGGCACTAGCTAGCAGGCCAGTTCTCTGAAGGTCTCATCCACACCTCTAAGACACATTATTTATCCAAATCATTATTTCTTTTTCAGAATGTCACAAGTATCCATCCCAATAATCGGTCTGCTGTTGGACGGAATACCCAGCACGTCAGTCTGGCCTGGGTCTCCAAAGGAATCCCTCACCCCTTCTACCCTCAGTTCCTGGGATTATGGTACTTTTCAAAAATATCAGCAGAGCTCAGACACAGGGGTATCCCCTCCCCAGCCACTGCCAGTAAGGCAAAACTACACAGGCTCACGACGGCTCAGACCAACGTTCCCAGGCCCGGCTCTAGTTCACAAGGGCCATCCGCTTTCTCCTCAGATTCCAATCAGGAGACCCTGGTCGCTATCCTAGCCAGCCTCCAAATAATTAACAGGCTGATAAATGGTAGTCACACCAGGTGTCTCTTTAAGCCCGGCAGGCCCTCACCTGGCGATCTCGGTCATACAGTCTGACTTACCCCTCATTTCCCTCCCCTTCCTCCACCACCCGCTATCACTACTCCATCCGTCTCACCGGCCCACTCTGTTCCAATTTCCATGGAGAAGGTAATTCTCGATGGAAAGGACGTTAAACTTACATCACTACTTAACTTCACAAGACACCCTTCAGTATTAAGGTTACATTCATGCGACATTTCAGTAGTCCTAAACAGCCAGACCACGACTTAACAAAGCTTTCCATTCATCTGTTTATAATTGCATCTCGCATAGAGTCAGCCACTTCCACTTCTCACCACGCCTTCACCCCACGTACTAGTCAGGGAGGCGGCCAGAGGGACTAGCCAGGCTGACCATTTCATTTCTGGGGAAGGCTTGGGTGCACTAGTCTTTGATACGGGGGTATGCTATTTCACAAAATGCAGGGTTTTGCACATCTGCTCCAGAACCCACACCTAATCCACATACGCAGAGCGTCTGTCACCTAAGACACGCCCAACTAAGGGTTAACATTGATATCCTGGAATACTATCTGAATTTACACCCAGGTAGGCATCTGGTAGATTCTGGTGCCGGGTTTCTCACAGGGGTTCACACGGGCCTTATCGCCATTCCCACAGGTACACTCGTATGCCCTAACCTATTATCTGCACCCTTTGACCCTCTTACGGTGGACCACCTTCTGTCCACAGCAGTCATACGGTGGTTTCACGATCACCTCCTTCCGGTCTTCACACTTCTCATCTTGGCGTACCATTCCCATCGAGGTAGCCATTCACTATACCCTATAATACTGATCATAGACCTCTCTACCACCACACTCTACATCCATTCCCAGCATCAAACTCCCTCATTCCTGCTATGAAGTTCTCACTGCACTACGAAAAACGACCATGCCATGCAAGCTATCACTTCAGTAAGTAGTAAGGCTTGGTTGAGCAAGACGGACTTATCCAACGCCTTTAATCTACTACCTAATCTACTACCTAATCTACCCTATGTTCGGGCGGCGATCCTCAATAACCATTTGTGGCTGATTTACATGTCGACTTGGCTGGCAGCAACCTCTTAGCTCTTTTTAGTCTGCCTTTACATTCCTGGCGTCCACAACACAGCCGCTGACGCTCTTTCACGCTAGGGCTTTGTATATTGTACCATGTCACAAGTAGAGTTTGCTTGATTCATGACTCTTGCAGTTAAACTATTGTAATTTTTGCCTCTTCCTCTAAACCTACAAATCAAGCATCTTATTTATACCTCCTATGCTGTCACTACGTTTTTTAAGTATCCAAGGTCAGCCACACACTATCAGTACTAATCCATTACTTCACGTCTAAACCTTGCATTAAGGTAAGCTACATCATGGCTTCCTTCGCTGGTCTCTCTTTTTCGCAAAAGTGCTGCATCAGCAGCTTCAAGCTCTTACACCCCAGTCTACATCACTAAGTGATGGGGCCACAGGTAATCCTCAGCTCAGTTACAAATATACCTCAATCAGAGTTAAACTCCTTACAAGCTTTCAGTACACAAGCTGTATAAACTTGCAATAAAGTGTGTTTTTCTTTGAATCCTCTTTTACAGGCCTACTCGTACGTTGGTTTCGGCACAGCTTTTTGCTATAAAATTATATTTATATGTAGTTTAACCCCTCTGCTGCCAGAGCACAAGAGTTCCAGACTGGCTAATGTTAATTCTGTGCATAGTTCTATGCACAGTGTTGCATTCATTGGCTTAGGGTAATTAGCTGACATTTTCAGCCAATGAATGTCCAGCAGTAAAGTGATTTAACTCCTAAATGGCAGTGAATTGAGCGGTGAAACCCGAGAGGCATGATCTATAGTATAGATCTATACACTAAAACTGCTTCATTAAAGGAAAACTATAGTCACCTAAATTACTTTAGCTAAATAAAGCAGTTTTAGTATATAGATCATTCCCCTGCAATTTCACTGCTAAATTCACTGTCATTTAGGAGTTAAATCACTTTGTTTCTATTTATGCAGCCCTAGCCACACCTCCCCTGGCTATGATTGACAGAACCTGCATGAAAAAAAAAACTGGTTTCACTTTCAAACAGATGTAATTTACCTTAAATAATTGTATCTCAATCTCTAAATTGAACTTTAATCACATGCAGGAGGCTCTTGCAGGGTCTAGCAGGCTATTAACATAGCAGGGGATAAGAAAATCTTAATTAAACAGAACTTGCAATAAAGAAAGCCTAAATAGGGCTCTCTTTACAGGAAGTGTTTATGGAAGGCTGTGCAAGTCACATGCAGGGAGGTGTGACTAGGGTTCATAAACAAAGGGATTTAACTCCTAAATGGCAGAGGATTGAGCAGTGAGGCTGCAGGGGCATGTTCTATCCACCAAAACTGCTTCATTAAGCTAAAGTTGTTCAGGTGACTATAGTGTTCCTTTAAGTGAATTTAGTAAGGTAAATTTGCACATTGACATTTCAATTTAACCATCTCAAAAGCAGCACCTGGCCTTTTCAGTCTGAGATTTAACATCCATACAATGTAAATGTGTCTTACTATGAATACTGGAAGTAAAGACTGATATGACAAAATAACTTGTATCCAATGTGCTTTATTGACAGTTTATTGGCTTCCGATAAGCCTTTTATCGGTTCGGATCTATTAAATTGCCTCCATTAAAGGTATATGAGGAATCGATAAGTATTTGTTTGAATATTTAAACCGATACCTATCCTTTACAGTAAAAATATTGAATGAGGAGATTTAATTCCATTTATTGGGCACATAATGTCTGATAACTGGCCTTATCCTATTTAACAACTAAAACCTGTTAATAGATTATTTAAATTTTTTATTTTTACTATTCGTCCTGCTTGCAGCACTACCAGCCTGCAGGCACTTATTTTAAAACATCTTATGGGGTAAATATGGTCCCAATATTAGTAAAACCGAAGTTTTAAACTTCCCTTATGCCTCCACCTGACATGCTGTTTTGTGGGGGCACATCTACTAAATCGTGAGCAGCCACTGGCTGCTCACTATCATTAAAACTGAGCATCTATTGTGTATAATTTTTACTAAAAACAGGACCCCAATCTCATACCCACAAACCCCATATATTTTCGGTTGTTGTTTTTTTTTTTCATTTTAGGCATTAGAATTAATAATTAATTAATAGACACCACTCTTTTGGTTGGATGGATGATCGTATGGATGATCGTATGTAAAGCACCATCTTTTTGGTTCATCAATTCGTACCTCTTATTTAGAGATATTTTTGTGAAGTTTCCTTTGCTAAGAGTAACAATGAATTACATATGTTGAAATGTGATATATAAGTTTAGGTTATCATGTTAGCGTAAAAACAGAAATAAGACTAAGCGCTAGATACCCAAAAGGCAGCAACCCTATAAGGGAATCTCTCAAAAACCCTTAAATAGATAGCGTATAAAGGAAATGGGGGGAAGGGCTGCGCCACAAAAAGTCAATGTATAAATAGTCCGAATAAAAAAAAGAGAAAGTCTTATCTAAAGCAGGTCCAGTAGGAGACGCAGAGTCTGTAGGTGTTAGTCCGGAGCGGATATCCTCTTTCTCCTCCTTCTTAGGAATTCACTCGAATATAGGGAAAATAAAGAACAAAAAATGGTGCAATACGTCTGATAAAGAAATACAAAAGTCTAAAAGCTGGTATAGAACTCACATGTATAGGAGTTGTAACTCGCTCTAGTTTGAAAGGCGTGCAGCGGTACAATCCCCGCTTATGGGATATAGGGAAAATTCCTCCGTCAGTGATGTCTTCAAAACTCAAATATAAGAGAAAGGAGACAACCAATAGTGCTCACTGGGTAAAATCCACGGATAAAATAATAATAAAAATAATACTCACAAGAATGGAGCAGGCCAACTGCTCCTTGATAATAACACTGGTGGTATTATCCCCACCTTGGGATTACTTGGAGTCCAAGATGATGCCAGGTAACAAACAGTGTTCGGTGTATTTAAAAAGATAGATGGCACCAATAAAAAAGTGGCCAAATAATCTTTAATATGATAAAATACACAGTAAAATTCCACAAACGCGTTTCGCCAATACGGCTTTATCAATATGGAAAGAGAACCTGATACCTGGCAGAGGAAAGTTTAAATAGCAATTCAAATAATTAAAATTGGCGCCAAAAATTAGGAATAGCCAATCAAAATTCAAGTAATGTGCAAGAATAATATAACATATTAAAATAAACTGATTATATAGAACATACATTACAATAAGCTCTGTGAGCCTTATAAAACATAAATACTTAAGAAACAAAGGTTAAATAATGTAAAGATAAAATTTGGTAATGCGTCATGTGCCCGGCAGGCGGCCGCAAGGGGTTCTGGGGCTTGTAGTGCATAGACGCCGGCAAGCACTGCGCAGCTGGCGGCGTCTGTGTGAGGAGGGTAGAATTGGACGTCGGCTCGCATATGATTGCGGCCGGCGACTGACGAATAGGAGCACACTAGGGTATGACGATGGCTTGCGTGTAGCCGCGGCCGTCGTCATGGGCACCTGGATAAACAATAAAGCCGACGGCTGGCACAAAGCTGCAGCCGTCGTCATGGGAATAGATAAAACGTCAGATCACAGGGGAATGTGATCGGCGAAATTGAAAGAAGACTATGTGTCTGATATACTGAAGAGTATCATCAGACATAGTCTTATAACAATAAACAATAAAATGGGTATAAAATAGTAAAAATTACAGTGGTAAATGTAACACATAAATGAACAATAAAAGATATTGATACAATCATAATAATAGAATAAGATAAAACCTGCAAAGCAATACAAAATAATAATAATAAAAGGCAGAATAAAGGGCATAAAATTACAAGAAAATAAATAAATCGAAATCAACATTTAGACCATGAGGTGTAAGAGTTTGGAGTTTGTACACCCACTCCATTTCGGTTTTACCTAGAATGTTTTTAATATTCCCACCCCTCCATGGAATAGTACATTTTTTTATTCCAATACACTTCAATAGTCTTGGATCTCTATTATGTTTAATAAAATGTTTGGATACTGAATGGTTTAAGTATCCATTTTTAATGTTTCTGCAATGTTCGCTTAATCGCGTTTTTAGGCACCTTGTAGTCATTCCAACATATTGGAGGCCACAAGGGCACTCGAGCAGATAAATAACATTTTTAGTTGAACAATTGATAAAATCATTAATTTTGTAAACATGGTTTGTCATCTTAGAAGTAAATTGGGTCACTTTATTGGGAACTGTGGGGTCCGTGCTTCTACACACTATACACATTTTGCATTTGCAAAAACCTTTGATCTGTGGAAAAAAAGAGGGTGCATGTGTTGCTTCTTTAGTAAAATTCTTAGTTAGTATTGATTTGAAGTTTGGAGCTCCCCTAAAAACTATATTAGGACGTTCTGGTATAATCTTATGGAGAGTTTCATCCTGTGTTAAAATATGCCAGTGTTTCTTAATGATTTTTTTTATATTATTACTTTTATTATTATAATTGAAAATAATAGGCAAGGACATAGCTTTATTGTTTATCCAGGTCCCCATGACGACGGCCGCGGCTACACGCAAGCCGTCGTCATACCATAGTGTGCTCCTATTCGTCAGACGCCGGCCGCAATCATATGCGAGCCGACGTCCAATTCTACCCTCCTCACACAGACGCCGCCAGCTGCGCAGTGCTTGCCGACGTCTATGCACTACAAGCCCCAGAAGCCCGTCCGCCTGCCGGTCACATGACCGCATTACCAAATTTATCTTTACATTATTTAACCTTCGTTTCTTAAGTATTTATGTTTTATAAGGCTCACAGAGCTTATTGTAATGTATGTTCTATATAATCAGTTTATTTTAATATGTTATATTATTATTGCACATTATTTGAATTTTGATTGGCTATTCCTAATTTTTGGCGCCAATTTTAATTATTTGAATTGCTATTTAAACTTTCCTCTGCCAGGTATCAGGTTCTCTTTCCATATTGATAAAGCCGTATTGGCGAAACGCGTTTGTGGAATTTTACTGTGTATTTTATCATATTAAAGATTATTTGGCCACTTTTTTATTAGTGCCATCTATCTTTTTAAATACACCGAACACTGTTTGTTACCTGGCATCATCTTGGACTCCAAGTAATCCCAAGGTGGGGATAATACCACCAGTGTTATTATCAA
Source organism: Pelobates fuscus (assembly GCF_036172605.1). Lineage (NCBI taxonomy): Eukaryota > Metazoa > Chordata > Amphibia > Anura > Pelobatidae > Pelobates > Pelobates fuscus. The sequence continues at coordinate 136,616,305 of NC_086317.1, forward strand.
GGAGCAGTTGGCCTGCTCCATTCTTGTGAGTATTATTTTTATTATTATTTTATCCGTGGATTTTACCCAGTGAGCACTATTGGTTGTCTCCTTTCTCTTATATTTGAGTTTTGAATACATCACTGACGGAGGAATTTTCCCTATATCCCATAAGCGGGGATTGTACCGCTGCACGCCTTTCAAACTAGAGCGAGTTACAGCTCCTATACATGTGAGTTCTATACCAGCTTTTAGACTTTTGTATTTCTTTATCAGACGTATTGCACCATTTTTTGTTCTTTATTTTCCCTATATTCAAGTGAATTCCTAAGAAGGAGGAGAAAGAGGATATCCGCTCCGGACTAACACCCAGGGCCGCCACCAGAAATTTTGGGGCCCCTAACTCAGCTCAGGGTCTGGGCCCCCTGGGGCCTGCCTCCAAATATGCCCACTGGGTCAGTGGCGGATCAAGAGCCTGATCTCGGGAGGGGCACTTGTAGATTATTTAACTAAATAATCCAGACACAATAACCACTACAGCTCAGTGTAGTGGTTATGGTGCCAATAGTGCCGGGACCCTCTCCCAGAGTAAGTAGTCAAACCGTTTAAGAACAGTTTGACAACTTACCTGAGGTCTGTTGGGAAATGGGGCTGTCATAGGGCATAGGAGCAGTGGTGTGTGTGAGTGGTGCAATGTGTGAGGGGTGCAGTGTGTGTGTGTGAGGAGGACAGTGTGTGAAGGTTGCAGTGTGTGAGTGAGGGCGGCAGTGTATGTCAGGGGTGCAGTGTGTGTGTTAGGGGGGCAGTGTATGTGTGTGTCAGTATGTGTGTGTGACAGTTGCAGTGAATGTGTGTATGGGGGGGCAATGTGTGTATGGGGGGCAGTGTATGGGGGTCTAGGGCAGTGTGTGTGTATGGGGGGCAGTGTGTGTGTGTGGGGGGCAGTGTGTGTGTATGGGGGCAGTATGTGTGTATAGGGGGCAGTGTATGTGTATGGGGGGCAGTGTGTGAATGGGGGGCAGTGTGTGTGTGAATGGGAGGGCAGTATATGTGTGGGAGGGGCAATGTGTGTGTAGGGTGTGAGAGTGTGTTATAAGGCATGGGGGGCTTTTTTATAATATGCTTTTTTTTTTTTTTTACATTTATTTAATAAAAATAAATATTAATTATGTCCCCCCTCCCTTCTTACCTTTACTGGGAGGAGGGGGGACATTTCTTGATCCCTGGTGGTCCCAGTGGGATTCATTGGTGGTTCCAGTGGGGAGAGTGAACTCTAGCCCGTAGCTCCAGGGCTAGAGTTCACTCTCACGAGATTTGGAGCGGTTACCACGGCAACGCTCCAAGCTCGCAAGAGGAGGACCCGGAGGAGCTGAAGGCTGAGCTCCCGGGTCCTCTCTCCCTCCCCCCACCGGCTGCCAGCATAGTGCCTGCGGACCGGGGAGAGAGATCTCTGATCTCCCCTCCGGTCCGCAGGCACATTGCAGGGCTAGCACCTGCATGTGCTGGCAGGGGAGAGGGAGACCGTCGGTTTTCTTGGGGGGGGGGGCAATTGCCCCGTTGCCCCCCCTCTGAATCCGTCACTGCACTGGGTCCGCCTCAAAATACCGCCCACAGGAATACACACACAGACACAAACACCCACACTGATACAAAAGGACACAGATACATACTAACAGACACACATACTGAAACAGACATACACACATACAGGCATACATATTGACACACACATACTGGGACATACACACAGGCATACATAGTGACAGACAGACGCATACTAACATACATACAGACACACATGCACGAGGACATAAAGACACATACATACAGACACCGACATACATACATACACACACACATACATTCATACATGCAGACATACTGACAGACATACAGACACTGACATCCATACACACATACATTCATAATGGCAAACAAACATACACAGACATACATTCATAAGGTCATTCAGACTGACATATATGCATATATACAGACATACTGACAGACATACATGCATACAGACATCCATATACACATACACACAGACATACGTTCATAATAATATGCAGACATACATTCATACTGACTTACAGACATACATATATACATATATAATGACATACATATATACATACATACATAGACATACCTACAGACAGACATACTTGCATACAGACATACATACATACATCCATAGACATACATTCACACACACAGACATACATACAGACATACATACATAGACATACATGCATGCATACAGTCAGACATACATGCATACATACATACACAGACATACATACACAGACAGACATACATGCATACATACACAGACTTACATTCAGACAGCCATACACATACAGACAGACATACATACATACATACACATACAGACACACACACACAGCTCATTTTCCAGCCACCCTCCTGTCTCTTACCTTTTCTTTGCAGGAGGGTGGCTGGCGATGATGGGAGTCGGTGCGGCTGCCTCTTCAAAGGCGCGCGCGCGCTCCTCCCGCGCGGAGTGTGCTGGGAGGAAGTGACCACTTCCTCCCAGCAGCACTTGCGGCTGCTTTTTTTTTTTTTTTTAAAGGGGCCCGGTCGCGCTATACAACGGCCACAGCGCTGACCGGGCCCCTGAAGATAAAGGGCCCATCGGGTGGCCCTAAGTGTGTGGGCCACCCAATGGGCCCCACATGTGGGGCCCGGCCGGCCGGGCCCCCCAGGGCCGCCGGGCCCGTGACAACCGTTATGGTTGTCACCCCCTGATGGCGGCCCTGCTAACACCTACAGACTCTGCGTCTCCTACTGGACCTGCTTTAGATAAGACTTTCTCTTTTTTTTATTCGGACTATTTATACATTGACTTTTTGTGGCGCAGCCCTTCCCCCCCATTTCCTTTATACGCTATCATGTTAGCGTGTATTAACAATTTGACCTTTAATGTTATCTGGTGTGGACAGGTATGTCGAAATGAGAGAAGGCACAATGTGAGGTATTCTGGACCACAATTCACTGGGATGTTTCCTTATCCTTACTTTACACACCTTTTATGTGTCCATCTGTAGATTTTATATCATATACAACTGGTGTGGAATATTAGATGAGCTGTGACTGCTGAATGTATATAGTGCCTATATTAAAGGACCACTATAGTGCCAGGAAAACAAACTCATCAGATACACAGTTCCAATTGCCCTTTTTTGTCACCAGTTCCTTTGATCCTATCATTATTGGTATAGTAAAACATGAGGGGAAGAAGATTTAAATAATAGGCTAACCATTGGTATACAGTAGATCAGTGGTTTTCAAACAGTGCACTGTGTGTATCATACTAGCATGCCTTAAGCTAACTCAACGTGTGCCAAAAGCACATTGACTTTAGGACTGTAATAGGCTGAATACATAAAGAAACATAATGTGATTCATATCAAATAGGAGACTTCAGAAAATGTAAACTACCTCCTTACCTAACATTCACTTTCCAAAGAAGTCAAGAATCCAATATTATGATGGTTATTATTATTATTATTATTATAATTATTATTACTAGCATTTATATAGCGCCAGGTTGACCAGACTTTAACAACAAGTGATATAAATTATTACAAATTGTGACAGGAACGCAATGAGGACCCTGCTTAAACGAGCTTACAGTCTAGAGAGGTGAAGTATAAAAACACATAAGGAAGATGGCTTTGCATATCTGAATAAAACCACTCGAGAAGAATATAGGCTCCCCCAATTACTGTTATATTTACTCTATCATTACAATCTAATCCCAAATAACAGAACAATGAAAACGCCAGAACCAGAACCACTACAGTGCACTGTAGTGATATGGTACCAGGAGTGCCCTGGCAAATCTCCACTTTATTTAGTCAAACTGTTTTAGTATGGTGTGACTTCTGACCTGGAGACCACCAGGTATTGTTTCCAACCTCCACCCAATTAGTACTGACAGCAAATGGCATTGAACACTGATATTAATAGTTGTGTCCAAAATTTGGTCTGTCCCTCTGTATGGATGTCTTTGGACATCACATTAGTTTAACAGCCCAAACAAACCAAAACAAAAAAACTATTATACCACTTCTGCCAACCAGTTTCCAAAATAAAAAATTTCCTTATATCTAGTCCAGCTTAACATTTAAATACCATTTACACATGTTTTTCTATGCAATCATTTTGAGTTCATAATAAAATAAGATTACTTACGTTCAGAAGTGGAAAAAGAAGAGGAGAATTGAATTATTTAAATTATTTGAATAAAATGTAGCACCAGTGAGTAGAGTACCTTTTTCACAGCCTCCAAATACACAGCATAATCAGTGGCTAATCACTCAGTGGGTCAAACAATGACATAACAAATGCATCATGACATCACTAGATAATTGCCAGATGTTCTGAGCTCTAAACACTGTGAGGCCTATTCACTAAAGTCACTATTGTTGGGAATTGAAAGGGAATTTTAAATTGTAAACCAAATCACCAAATTGGTAGTACAGCTGACTATTTTTCCCCAAGTCAGCTATTTTGGAGCTAAGTTTGAAATTAATTTTGAATCACAGACAATTCTTATTTTAATTAATAACTGTGTGTGTGAAATATAAGTAAAATAGATTTGGTGGCTTAAAACCAACCTATTAAACACTGTTTAAACTAATTCACTACATGAAATAGAAAGTATCAGCTATCTGAAGTTGGACTTTGGGAAGTCCCCCTTGACTCTGAGAAATCATGATGACTGTCTGTGCTCATTTGCATGACAAGCTGGGAATTCTGGGATAGTTGTGGAACTTGATTTCTCTAAGTTTTTGTGTACAAAGGGAGACTTCCCAAAGTCCAACTTGAGATATGGAAGTGACACACAGCACTTTTTTTTTTCAGTTTGCACTCTGGGAAATTTACCATGTGTGGTCTTACCACAATTTATATAAACATATACATCAGTAAAATGTAAAAAAAAATGTTCAAAGATATAGGTTTAAATTGGTATAGTATTTCAGCAGAAATATTGAACTTAGCGTTCCAGTTTTCAAATATATCCTATGGTATAGATAAATTATTAACCATCTCAGTAGCATTTGTTTTATTGGGAGGAGCAGGAAGATTGACGATTGATGATTGAAGAAGATCCAGGAATTGATTCCACCAGAAAAAAGACCTTTGTCAACCTTTGGATTTGTAGCGATATATGCATATTTTTGAAACCCAGATTTTGCCTAGTTTGTATTAATCATTTTAATCATTATTCCAGGGTTTTTATAATGAAATTGTAAGTTAAAAGCCAGCTATCATGCCCAAATGGGGGCCTTTAGAATACTGTACCCACTGACATTTAAAGGATCTCTATAGCGTTAGGAATACAAACCTATTTGCGTTAGTAGTTTTAGCACCCCCTTCAGTAAAAAACGAAAAAATATAGTTTTACTTAATTTTAACTTTTTCCCTCTGTGCTGCTGTCGCTCCGCCTCCAATGACATCATCCAGCTCTGGAGCTGATGGCCAATTCAACACTCCTCATAGAAGATTATTTGGGACCTGATGCACATGCAATGCATTGAATTAATAGAATGTAATGCTTTACTGTGAACTGACGTGTCTCACTGTGTTTTACTCAGTAAGTGCAGCCGAAGCGCGTTTAGTGACTGTCTGTCTGGTAGGCACCCACTAGAAGTGCTTAACCCTGCAATGTTTAATTTAAAAAAAAAAAACTGCAATGTTTTACATTGCAGGGTTAAAAGAACAGGGACACTGCATCCAGACCACTTCATTAATTTTTTTGCAATTTACAATTTTGAAAAATATATATATATTATATTTTTCTTTTACAAGGTGTTCTCTTGTCTTTACAGTGAACATTAAATGTATAGTAAACATCATCATAATCAATTTCAGAAAAGGCAAAATCCAGCCAAACATTGCAAATGAAGACAAAGATAAATATTTAAAGAGAAAATATAGTCCCAGGTTTACAAATTAGTTTTTCTTGCACTATAGTTTCCCCCTCTGTCTCCTCCCCTCCCACCCACTTTCTGTGGTGCAAAAGTGGTTAAAAACTTTTTGGGGGGGCGGGGCCTGACCGCCAAGCTGTAGAGACGTGACTTGCATGAGCTCCTCACTACATTGGCAGAAAAGCTATTTTTTTTAGCTGAATTAAAACAGAGACAAAAACCTGCTACAGCCTTATCTACCTCGGAACCGAGCAGCGAGGTACTACCGACGGCAGAAGCTCGACTGGAGCCAACAAGAGGCACACTCTGAGCCATGCAGCCTGCTGACCACCCGGCGGGAGGGGCGGCCGACAGGGGCTTACAAGGTAGAGCAGACACCCCGCGACTCCCCCCTCTGGACCAGCAGGGGAAATCCCGGTCCAACCCTGGGGGAACACTCTCACCCACAGCATCGGAGGGACAGAATGAATACAGTTATGGGCACAGCTTCCGACCCAGCCAACATGGCGGATGCCACGATGCACCCTGACACTGCAACAGAGTGGGCAGACATCGAGGCCAGGCTGGACAGAGCCTTCGCAACCTTCTGGCACAACCTGGAGGAGAGGATGCAGCTCCATGCTGAACAGCAGCCAAACGAACACTCGCTTTCCCTTTTAAAAAGTTAAGACAAAGGGAAGAGAGAGGAGATGCAAAGGGTTCTGCTTATAGAACATGGTAGATTACTCTTATTGGATGGTTCCAGGAAATGACTAATGAGCTGGTATAAATGTTATTTTATTTAAAATTACATGATAATAGGTCTTAATTACCTAGGAGGTCTAACCAGCATTGAAAAGGTTATTTTAACTGTCAGCTAAAGTTTTATGGCCTTAAGCTGCAAGCTCTGTGTGTGTAAGTTTCACTTTCGTTTCTTTCTGTGAACTACCGTCATAAATCTTGTCTTGACAATTAAGACTGTGTCAGCCATTGAAAATTGTATTGCCATTTGTATTGCATACTCATGTTATACTGAATATTCATTGATTATTGTCACGCATGTTACTTATTATTATTATTTAATTTGTCACAATAAATTGTATCTATTTTTATAACAAATTGTGATTTTATTTATATGGAATACATTTCACTTACACGATAACGATCTTTGGGATCTGAGAATTGAAATAGTGGGCAATTCTCAACTGTTTACTATTATTATCCCATAAATATCGCCACAATACACAAGCGACGGACGCCTGTAGTCCAAGCACGGATGAAGGGCCCAAAATGGCCGCGAGGCTGGAAGTCCCTAACGCAACGGCTGAGAGCAGCACAAAAAAAAACAGTCACTCAAACACAGTCACTCAAACCCAAGCCTGGGACCCACGTAACATCCACAGTAATTGCTGTAGCACCAGCAGCCACTGCGGTGACCCACTGCCCTGGTACAGAGGCGAAGCAAATACTCACCCCTCCGGCCAGTAAAAAGCAACATGGCCCCCAAAACAAGACCTGGGGCTGGAGAGCGACCATGCAATGCCTCTGCCCAGCATTACCTCAGGAATACACTCACCTGTTTCCAAGCCTCGGCGTGGGCTGAGCGAGACCTCCTGGGTCTGGGATTGACAACACGTGTCCTACCACGGAGACACCCTACCGACAAGATCCTGTCTTACTATTGAAATGCCTGTCCGTTGCACGGTCCACCAATGTTCCTGATTATTAGAGCTCACCTAACACAGGTTCCTACAGTCGGTACATGGGGGGACACAGTGGTTATCCTATCACGTTAACCTAGGGCAAAGCATAGCACACACTCTACATACACAGCTATAAAAACACTACTACCACAACGCTTAACCAGACAATCAAGACATAGTGTCACACGATGCCTGATTTGCCTGGGGTTTCCTTACATTTGTCACTTACTCACGTGTATTGCCTATCACTGATCAGGAAGATTAGCCATTAACACATTACCACAATACTAAACGCCTAAACTCACTAGTTTCTTCATTGTAATGTCTCTTGAATGCCTCATATGTTTAAACCTTATTAACCCTTTAAAAATGTGCACAAATTGTCAAGTCACACAATTGTTTCTAAACGTATGTACCATGTACAATGCTTAAATGTACCATGTATAATCTATGCACAAACAAAAATAAAGAATTTAAAAAAAAAAAAAAAAACTTTTTTTGTATTTTGGTGCTGGCTTGGATATGCTCTTCCACCACTGTCAGCCGTCAGAGATACCTAATGCGCATGTGCGGCAATGGCTGTGCTCGCATTAGGATTTTCCCATAGGAAAGCATTATTCAATTCTTTCTAAGGGGATTCTGGTGACGCTGAAAGTCCTCATGCAGAGCGTCATTTAGATGACCAAAAGACCTGGAAGTCACTACCCAGTCTACCAGACAGCCACTAGAGTAGAAGTTAACCCTAGCAGGTGTTTATTGCAGTTTATTAAAAAACTGCAATAATTACATGCTCAGGGTTTAGGGTATTGGGACACTGCACCGAGACCACTTCAATGAACTGGTCTGGGTGCCTACACTGTCCCTTTAATTACCCCTCTTCTCTAAATGCTTTCACTATGCGGCCTAGAGCTTTTAGTAATGACTGAAAGGGGTATAATATGGAGTCGCCTAGTAGCAGCACATAGCGGTATGGATTTTAACATTTCATTTTACATCATACAAATATATATTTTTATAAATATGGGGATAGGTAACCCTAACATTAGGAAAGTGACAGTCATAGGTGGCTTTCGAATTAGGCAAGTTAGTTTGCCGTCCAAGGCCTTGTGTTAACTGTGCCCTCACTGTGCTGTTTGACTTGCCTGTGAATAGAGTAAGGAGCACAACCATAAATCTTTATATATATGAAAAAATCTTTATTAAATGGGTATATACTATAGGAATGTCTCTTTAAATTTTATCAACAAAGATACAAAGTCATACTATTGCAAAGCATATACCAGAAAAAAATTCTGGACATATATAAACGCGCAATGCGTGATATATAAATGAAAGAAATATCATGCAAACAGACCACTGTAATACTAGTATAATCAAAACCCAAACATATAAAAAAAATGCAAAAAACCATACCAAGTTCAGTGAGAAGCAGGGACAGAGTCAATAAAAAAAAAAACACTGTTTCGGCTAAGAAGCCTTTATCAAGGGAGCATATTGAGAAACTGAGTTCTCCCCTTATATACCCACAGGAAACACCAAGATTAAAAACACCTGAAAATAATGGGTGGCCACCCATAGTGATTGAGATCCTCCCAACCATCAAACACCTGTTTATGGTTACCAAGAAAACCAACTTAATAGTATTTACACCTATCATACACATATAACATCAAAAAAATATTTTACAAATCAATATAGTAGTATAAATCAGATTAAAGACATCCATATATGCATGCATCAAAGACTGATATACTGAACAAGTAGTATGTAACAGAACATCATAAGATCATAAGTAATACTGTTAGAAATTAATCCCATTACAGATACCAACATTTTCAATTGACCAGACCAGAAATCTTAACATAAAATCTTAACATAAACAAAAAATAAGGCATCTAATACATACATATAGAAGAAAACATCCCACATAAATAAAGGACTAGCCGATCCGATTACTGGAAAAAATAAACTTCGATCCGTCCTAAACGAAAGCGAGGCGCGAGCAGCAACGTGCGTTTCAGACTGCCGAACCCGGAAGTAGGTTAAGTGAAATGGAACGCATATGCGTTCCAATATATCCGGCAATCAAAGACGGTCTACATCGTACGCATGCGTAGGGCCATTATTAAAGCCCTGAAAAAAACTATATCGTAAATGTATGAAAAGACAAAACAAATATGATTATGAATAACTAGAAATACCCAAGGAGCCTAATAAAGCTCATATATGGGGCAAGAGAATAATAAGAAAAAGTATATATACAAAAAAAGAATAATAATAAAAAATGAAAAGGTAAATAAACAAACAATAATGAAATACAGCAAAGAGTCCTGAAAATCAGTACTAAAGAAAACTGATGACCAACACCAGGACAAAATAAATACCATCATGATGATAAAGACGTACAATAGTATATCCATTGATCAACAATAAACACGATTAGTGCCAACATCCATGTAATAATAGACGACCCAAATTATTAGAAAGACAAGGATGCATACATAACTAGTCAATGCATCTCGAGTCATATAGAGAGATCCCGACTCTGTAATCACATCGAATAAGAGACAATGAATGTTAGATATATGCGTCTTTATACACATGTATGTAAAGGCAATAGTCAATTCACATACACATACTAGGGACAGGCACACTAAAAAATATATGTATGAGAATTGTGTTGATAGAATTCTTCCCACACGAGAAGTAGACCAAAGAAGCCAAAAGTCAGAGGATCTTCATAAAAGGTATCCAATCGATGGAGGCCACCCAGAAATGAAACACCCAGCGCGAAAGCCAACTGGAGACAAAAATAGACATAAAATCATTAATAATAAATCAATATTCTGGCAAGTCACAGGCAGAAGTAATGAACTAAAAAAATAATACCAATCACAGTATAATCCAAAAAGTAATATCGCAACAAACATAATAAAATTTTCATAACAAGTTACCAAATAACAAGTGACTATTATACCTGAAAGGATTGAAATCACAATCTTCATTTAACCCATAAGGGAATAGTGTGTTCAAGCGATAGATCCACCGTAATTCCGCACGTTTAAGTGAGTCTGCAAGGGAATAGCCAGACAAGGGTGTCTTAATACGTTCAATAGCTTGAAAGCGTAATTGTGCCACAGAATGGCCTAAATCAATAAAATGTTTGGCCAACGATATGTGCCGTTTCTTGGTGCGGATGGTGCTTTTGTGCTCACCAATCCGCACGGTCAAGGGTCTTGACATTTGGCCCACATAGCCAAGACCACAAGGACATTTAATGTAGTAAACTACACGGTCAGTTTGACAATTGAAGAACTCATTGATGGCAAACCCTTTACCTGTTCTGGGGTGTGTAAACTCAGGACCAGTGGTAACATTATTGCAATTAGCACAATGTCCACATCGGTGCATACCCTTAATAGGTGCCAACCAAGTCATAGGTGGTTTGGAAGCCATCTTGGTTCTAAACGATGAAAGCAAATTTTTAATATTTCTAGATCTCTTATAGGCCATCAATGGTCTCTCTCTAAAGAGATCAGCAATCGCTGGATCACTCTGCAAGACATGCCAATGTTTGTTGATAACATGTTTAACATGCCCTGACTTGGTAGAATATGTAGTGACACATGGAATACGATTGGGCCTCTTTCTCTTGCTCTTACCCTGGATTCTCAATAAAGAAGCCCTCTCCCTGTCTTTCACTTTGGCCAAAGCTTCTTGTAAGGAAGATTCCTCATAACCACGTGAACAAAAATCTTCCAACATTCTCCTCGCCTGGGTGTCAAAATCAGCTTCTTGTGAGACAATCCGTCTAACACGTAGTAGTTGACTAAAAGGAAGACTTCGAATCATACTGGTAGGATGAAACGAGTTTGCCTGTAGAAATGCAACTTTATCAGTAGGCTTTCGAAACAGATCAAAACATAGACCATCATTGATTTTACTCACCCGAACATCCAAGAAATGTATACTGTTGGTGTCGTGTTCCAAAGTAAATTTGATGCTTGGCACACATTGATCAAGATCCGTTTTAAATGATAGAAGATGTGCTTCTGAGCCATTCCAAAGAAAGAAAACATCATCGATGTAACGAAACCACACCGATACAAATCTGAATAAAGGATGTGTATAAACGAAGTCTTCCTCAAACTTGGCCATGTACAGGTTGGCGTATGATGGAGCCATATTGGCCCCCATCGCCGTACCCTGTATCTGCAGAAAAAAATTATTTCCAAAAGTGAAATAATTACATGACAGTACCACATCCAGTAGCTGCAAAATGAATACATACAAATGGGAATTCAATCCCAATCTATCCAAAGCCTGTGCCGTAGCATCCATGCCGGCCCTGTGCGGTATGGATGTATACAAACTGCATACATCCATCGTGCACAGAAGTGTGTCTCTGCAAGAGGATCCCTCACTATCCAATTTGCTAAGAAAGTCACTGGTATCCCGTATATAGGATCTCATCTGTACCACCAACACTTGGAGATAAGCATCAACATATTGGGCCAAGGGCTGTAGCAACGAACCACAACCAGACACAATCGGCCTACCCGGAGGATTCACAAGATCCTTGTGAATCTTAGGGAGCAAGTCTAAAAAGGGTACCCGAGGTGTAACTGTATTTAAAAACTCAAAGATCTTTTTATTAATAACACCCTGGTTCAAAGCCTCAAGAGTGATGGCCCCAATCCTTTCCTGAAACTCTTTCGTTGGATCCCCCACAAGTCTCCTATAGTGAATCTGATTGGATAACTGTGTCATGGCCTCAGTATTATATTTGTCAGTATCCATAACCACAATGGCCCCACCCTTGTCCACAGCTCGCACAAGGATGGAGTCATCGTTCCCAAGGGCTCCAACCGCCCTCCATTCATCTGATGTCAAATTAGACGAGCCTCTCCTGGACCAGTTAATTTTGGAAATCAAGATCCGTTTTAAATGATAGAAGATGTGCTTCTGAGCCATTCCAAAGAAAGAAAACATCATCGATGTAACGAAACCACACCGATACAAATCTGAATAAAGGATGTGTATAAACGAAGTCTTCCTCAAACTTCCTTCAGTCTTTTACCTCAGGCAGCGACATGTCCCACGTCGCTGCCTGCTCCTCCCCCGCCGCTCCACCTTCTTCCTCCGTCGGCCGGTGGGCGAGACTGATCCCGCCCATCGGCCAAGGAGACCTAATGCGCATGCGCTGCAATGCCGCGCATGCGCATTGGCGCACCCCATAGGAAAGCATTGAAAATGATTTTCAATGCTTCTCTATGGGGAATAGAGCGACGCTGGAGGTCCTCACACAGCGTGAGGACGTCCAGCGACGCTCTAGCACAGATAATCTGTGCTAGGGACCAGGAAGTGACCTCTAGTGGCTGTCTAGTAGACAGCCACTAGGGGAGGACTTAACCCTGCAAGGTAATTATTGCAGTTTATAAAAAGGGTAAAGGGTAGTGGGAGTTGGCACCCAGACCACTCCAATGAGCAGAAGTGGTCTTGGTGCCTGGAGTGTCCCTTTAAGCTGACTGTGCCAGTTTTGTACTTGATCTGATCTGATCTATGTAAATGAAATATTGAATTTATACTCATACATGTTTGTATATATAAGTGGACAGTGACAAATGACTTCTACATATGGTATAGGTAATATTAAGAGACCATTGTTATATATTATGATGTACTTTACCAAACCTCAGTCTAAACAGTGCCTCAAAGAAATGACGACAAAGTTATTGAAATACAGTATGCTATATTTCATTCTGAATAAATATAAATTGTATTAATTCTACTGAACTGCTTGTGTATGTACCCAGACTGACAGGTTCTTCTTTTTCTGGGAACAATGAACAATATTGTGGCCTAAAATATTATTACGATGACGTTTAAAACATTTATTGATACATAACTGCTGACCCCAACCATCCTCCCGTTGCCCAATAACACACGTGAGACCTAGGTTTGTTGGGTAAGGGCAACAGCCACAGCTTTATTTATTTAAACACCAAATGCCAGCTAACATATCATCCTGGCAGCTGTTGGGATGCTTCTCCAACAGACAGCTCTAACCATGAAAACCCAAGAGTCTGGAGCAGCCTGCCCCCGCCATCAGCTCTCAGCAGGCTGCGACTCCCCAAGCCGCCTCGGCACCTTCTTCCACTGTACTGTGCTGGCCAGGACTCCCACAAGCTGTGACAAAACAAGAAGAAAACAAACACCAAGCACAACACACAAACCAACAACTTAAAAAGGGCGGGGGGGGGGGGGGGGGAAGCTAGGATCCCCACACTTCATCTGACGGACTGGTAAATCCCCTTCAGTTTTCTACTTTTTTTATGTGTTGGGTGATGGAAGGATAGGGAAGGACGGACATGACAAAAAAAATTGACAAACCTGGTGTTGTTTTGACGATTAGGAGTATGCCATAAAAAGACGTTTATACATTTTTCCAATTGTAAGAAATACATATGGTATACTGGGCGTCTAATAGCAGTGAGTCTCTAGGGCCCAATTGTCTGTGTCACTGATACCCTGCTGTGTGCCAGGCTCTTAAAATTGACTCAGAGAGTGTAAGGGAGTGAGACACAGAGAGATTGAGCTGAAAATGTAAATGTATCATATCTCTGGCCCTCTCATGGAGCACAGGGAGACGGGTTCCTATTAAGACCCCATTAGTTTTGATTGACACAGCACTGCCAGATACTGGCACATAGCTTGGCTGACCTGGGGTGACTGAGTACTGACCCGGTGCTGGAGCCCACCTTCGAAAAAAATCTCATCACTGCCAGCTTACGCAGAGGTAACACATTGAAAGGGCCCTCTATGTCTGCTTGTGTATAATGGTGTGTTTGTAACGATGTACATAGGTTTCCTGTGTATAACTGGTGTCTATATAACTCTCTATAACTGTGTCTCTGTGTGTTGGTATAACTTTATGTAACTGTATTCACATATAATGTTGTGTGTGTAAATATATGTCTATCTTTAAGGACAATTTGCCAGTGTACTGTATTGAGCGAGTGAGCAGTAAGCTACTTCTTTTTAAAAACAGTGTGTTACAGTGTGTTGTCGGGGAGTCAGAGGAAACTTGCTGAGTCCTACATGCTGGGAAAGGACGGCCGACTTCCACGCTCTCAAGTTTGCTGTGCGGGCTACCTCTCCTCCGCCCCCCCCGCCCCGGTTTATCCCAGTCCCCACTTAGTCCTGATGACATTACGAACAGCTCCTGCACCGAAAGAGCACAGACTCAGGCCTGCCAAAATGGCGGGAAGGCCTTCCACGACTAAGAAGAGCCTGCTACCTAATTGTGATGCACAAAGCAGCGGCACGGCATGCCCCTCGCAGAGACTGGAGGCAATATTCCAGGATTTCTAGGCCTGATTGGAAAGGCACATGGTGACATCCTCGCTGCTGCCTACAGATCAAGCGCGAGGACAAAATCTACTCTCTGGCAGAATGCCTCAGGGAAACAGCATCCTGTATCTCTTCTAGCACACAAACCCAAGCCACGGAACAACAGGAGCTCAACCCTTTCCTAACTACCGAGAGGGAAGAGGGTTGCACCCCATCAGCTGAAACCGCACAGAGCCACACTACATCACACGCGGTGGTGGGAAACCACGCTCCAACCTAGGTGGCGGCAGAGAATTGAGCTCCAGCCACTGTCCCAGTGAAGAGCTGCAATCCATCCGCGCCAACAACAGCATTCGTGGACTTTACAGGCCCAGACTTTCAATGCTCGAGCCCGCAAGGTAGAGCTACCGACTTATGCCCAAGTCCGACGAAGGTAGGACGCCCTGACCCAAGTTGCAACCCCCAATGGACTGCCCCAACCTCGACACACAACAGGCCCGCTGCCCGTGCATGTGAACCAGTGAGAGTGACAGAGGCAATCTTGTGAAGCTTTATATAGTTCCTCAATATATAGTTGCTCAACTAAACCTCCTAACGCTCTTATAATTTTATGAAAACCATATGGATCCGTAAACCTAAATCGAAGATCAGCACCGGTAGCATTTATTTTGTTAAACTAGCCTGTTCCTTATATGCCTTATCTTTATGTTATGGAAAGTTAATTTACTAGGAATAGCATGTTATGCAGTTTTCTAAGCGAGCTTAACATAATCTTGTAGCAGTAACAGTAGCATGTCACTAAATTCTTAAGCACGTTAGCATCTCTTATGAAGATCACTCATATAGTCAGTTTGCGTAACCTCTTTTGGAACCACTTCTGATCTCTCACCACTGACTGAAAAACTGAATGGACGAAAAGGAAATGTATTCACTAATAACCGGTAATATAGGAGGATTAGTGAACATAAACCTTGAAGATTGTTAATTAGTTATAATCCAAAAAGATAAACATCCACTGTTTAGTGGGGACTTCTATAACAGAAAAAATGTTTTGTGCTTGTGAGTATAGAAATTTATGTTTTATATAAACATCAGAGTTTTGTTTTAGTTTATGTTAAAAGTAACAGTATACAAATATAGAAGGTTATATGGAATCCCTCTAATTGTCTCTCAGGAATCCAGAGATTGAAAACAGATCACAGGTGTCCAAATATTGTTAAACCTTGATTTTGATAGTACGTTGACAACCTGTATCTCTGTTTACATATGTTGCATATTAGTAAACTCAGGGTAATTGCCAACAATAATTGTACATACAATATAAAAGATAAGCTTCAACACCCCTAGATTACCATTGCAAACAAAACATTTCTATTGCAAATTAATTCATTTTCTAAATATCCCAATGTCATATATGAGCTTCTACTCCCATGCCACAGCTGAGGTCCTACAATGAATCAAGTGTGAGATGTTCAACCTATGGAGTCTTATCTTGCGTTGCTGCTCTGAAGCAATACATGGAGCAACATGACAATACTAAATAGCAAAATATTGAAAGAATTGCAACAACATAATATGATGATATATAGGAAAATATAAATAGGGCAATATGACAACATATACAGTAATGTAGAGACATACTGGGGCAATACTGTACAGTATTCAGTGTGATAAAATATGGGAATACCAATAAAGAGAACCGGGACATCAAAGGTCAAAATTGGGCACAAGCTCCACAGGTTGCCTTCCACATACCTCTAGACCAATAAAAATCAAAGAAATGGAGCCTTGGCAAAAATCCTGTATTTGGGTTGAAATGTTGCCGAGTCTACACTTATGAAAAAAATCTCATTGAATCTATAGTGGTGTTGAGACTCTACTTCCTTGATTTTTATTGAACTATGGGGCCAATGAGAGAGAAATGTAGCCGTGTAGAAGAGAAGTGGAGTGAGGTGTTGGACAATTGTTTGTAGGAATTACAGCATATGTTAAAGTGAACAATATGGCGTATTTTAACTAGGGTGAAGTTGCAGTATGGAATACACCGATGTTCACAGAGGAAAGATTTCAACAAACAATAGTCTGTGTGCTTTGGGGTCAGACAGGCCATAATGAACAAACATGTAAGGTTTCGTTATGTCACACAATTTTATTGTTTGACACACACATTGCAAACAGCCATCCTGATCATCCAACCGAGCTATCACATTACCTATTGTCAGAAGGACTGAGGAAAAGTACAGGGTATAGGCATGTTTAAATGCAATTAATTATACTGCACTTAGGTTGAAATACTGGGAATTTCTGCCCATGTATAGGAGGATTGGTGAACACAAGGCTTGAAGATTGTTGATTAGTTATAATCCAAAAAGATAAGTATCCAGTGTTTAGGGGGAACATCTATAACAGAAAATATATTTAGTATAAAAGTGTGTTTTATATAAACATTATTTAGTTTATGTTCAAAGCAACAGTATACAAATTTGGAATTTTATATATGAGGATTTCAGCAGTGCTCTGTGTATGGGCAGATTTGATTGGCCACTTTGTCGGAACGCTGTCATCGTGGCATGCATGAATGGCAAGATAACACTGCCATCTTTACTAGTGAACACGTTGCTTGTGATACTAAGTGTACCATGAGACCCCCACTCCCACTCTCTTGATTACATACATAGTAGGTTTAAGGTTTGACTGTAGTACATTAATACTTTTCTACACCATCTTCTACAATTTTTAAAACAGCACTTTTTTATATTTATTTTAACATATTCGTCCCTCCTATTCAGGCTTATGGTAAGACAGTGGGGTAGAAAAAAAGTAGGGTAGAAAATAAGCCCTATCATGGAGAAATATGACAGAAAAGAGACATTTTAATGGAGGCAACAATTTAGTGTAATGATGAAACACAGGTATAAAAAACAAACCATAGACTATGTGAGAATGTGCATGACTTATGTACAATTCATTACAATATTCAGTCATCTGTTTAATTCTCGAGTTGAACTAAAGTGATTGGGAGAGAGTTACGGGCTTCATAAGATTAAAAGGTTGGTTCCACTTAGTGACAAAGTGGCCTATTGACAGTGACATATTAAAATAACCAAATGGCATCTGTCGAGAATATCCACATTTAGCAAAGTGCTTTCTGTCAGCAGGACCCGTGTGTTTGTAGACTAACGGATGATGTTGTGCTTTCTGTGTCTTCACGTAACAGCTGTTAAGATTTGTTTCTCCGATGTCAACTCACTGGTAACCTGACAATTACAAGATATATGACAGGTCTTGAGATTTTGCTACTTTGAATCCTTCATCATCTGATGTCTGCTGGCCTTCATGAGTACTGAGATGGGTTGACTAGTGGAAGTATACAGCACCAATGCATGGTAACTAGCTCCCTCTGAGCAACTGTTGCATGTTTAGTATAACACCAAGAAATAACACTATTTTTATATATACATCAAAGAATGCCAGAGATTCTTCTTTCACTTCTGTGCCCATATGAATGAACACATAGAGATATATATAATAATGAAAAATCGATTAGGGGCTAGTCAATTTTTTTTTTTGATTGACTGACTTAAAATCTAAAAAAAAATTGATTAGCTCTAGTTTTCTTCCCAAAAGTATGAAAACCCTTCTTGCACACCGGAAACAAAGGATTCTATACATGTGGATGTTGTTCGACATGTATACACCAAGATAAAAGAACTCTATCTTTTGCAGTACCTACACACATAAATTATATAAGATCAATATACCCCCCGTACAGATTAAAAATTATATAAGAAAAAAAAATACTTACCTTTTATAAATACATCATTGGTGCTGTTGCCAGCTCCACCTCCCACAGTGTCACTTCCTTGGCTATCGTACAATCCAATGCTCCTTGTAGAGAAGCACTGAGGACGTTGGGTAGGGCAAGTAAAATGAAATGCTTCTTTTAGAAAAGCATTGAATTCCCATGCAGGAACAGGTTTATAAAACCATGTTCAGATGGTATGCCACACCGGTAAAGCTCTGCAGAATGAATAAAATGTCCACAGATCTATGTTGGAGAGGATGTGGCCAGAAAGGGACTTATTATCACATGTGGTGGGATTGCCCAGAGGCGCAAAAATACTGGAAACAGATTGCGGATCTGCTGCGGGATATTTTTGACAGAGAGGTCTGCCTGGACCCCTGGGTATTCCTCCTGGTCAGGATAACTGGACTAGAACTGAACAGAAATTAATACTTAAGGTAAACTTAGCTGCTAGGAGGGCTTTAGCACAGGTATGGCTGCAGAGAGGGATCCCCTCACTAGACCTGGTGATACAAAAAATTAAAGACACTTTCTTAATGGACAAATTAACGGCACAGGTCCGGGGTAACTTATCTAAATTCGAAAAGGTCTGGGGCCCATGGGTAGATAGCGGAGTTGGCGACTAAGGGGGGAGGGGAGGGTGTCGCCCCGGCTCGCATATTTTTGTAGCCGATGTGCCCTAACTTTTGACTCACCCAGTCTACACTCCCGCAGGGGGGTAATCGGTACTCGCGGACAGCCCCTCACGAGTTAGCCCTGTGCACTACCGCTGCGCTGTTGCTAAAAAATATGGAATCCCTTTGTGATTAGATTGCATAGACCTACAATAGTCATGGCAAGTAACTCCCTGTACCACTCCCTCCTGTGCATCACTTTCCCCTCCCCTTCTCACCCTTCCCCCTCTCTCTCTCTCTCTCTCCTCTTTCCTTCTCGGAGGTTTTGTCAATCCTTATTATTCCTAACATAATTTTCTTCTCTGATCTGACCGACACTTACATCTCGACCGTATCGACTATGTGGGCATTATTTTTCATATGTTGTGCCACAGGTGGTAATAACAGGAAACTGGTGACACTGTACTGGAGGCACCATAAGCTGTGCTAGCTCTCTCAAGTGCTACGAGCCCCCCTGAGCTCTATATGGGTCGCCAAACATGGGCGTTGGATGATAGGGTCCTGCACACAATGGTTGGTCAGATTCTCACTGTTTTATCTTTTACCTTTATCTAAAAACCTGGCAGGGCGCCACTGAAGTACAAGCCATTGCAGTTGACACACAACAGTCTCACGCACTTAAAGTTTTGATTTTATATAAAAATGCTTGTTTATTTAAGTCGTGCAATCTTGGATATATCTTCAGGTCTTTGTATCTAACCGTATTGTAATATTTGTATTCATGTGGTGTTTTGCCTTGGAATAAATAAAGAAGTAAAAAAAAAAAAGAAAAGCATTGAATTCAATGCTCTCCTATGAGCTGCATTTGGTCACATGACCAAGTTTCACTCTGTTGTTGCACAGGAAACATCTCTTGTCAATGTCTGGTAGACAGCTACTTGAGGTGTGTATAACCCTGCTTTGTAAACATTACAGGGTTTAACCCCTTAAGGACTGGACTTTTTTTGCGATGTTGTACATTTGCGACCAGGCATCTTTTTACACTTTTGTGGTGTTTGTGTTTAGCTGTAATTTTCCGCTCTCTCATTTACTGTTCCTATACAAATTATATATTGTTTTTTTCAGGACAAAAGGGGCTTTCTTTACATACCATTATTTATATAATCTCATGTAATTTAATTTTAAAAAAATGAAAAAATATGATGAAAAATTGAAAAAAATACATGTTTTTTGACTTTTATGTGAAAAATCTTTTACTCATCTACAAAAGCGAATGAAAAAAACTGCTAAATAGATTCAAAATTTTGTCCTGAGTTTAAAAATACCCAGTGTTTACATGCTTTTTGCTATTTTTTTGCATGTTATAGGGCTATAAGTACATGTAGGATATTGCGGTTTCAAAACATACATTTTTAAAATGTATCAATAGTGACATTGTAACACTATTATCTGTCATAAATCGCTGAATAACACCCCACATGTACATATTTTTTTTAAAGCAGACAACCCAGGGTATTCAATATGGGGTATGTCCAGACTTTTTTAGTAGCCACTTAGTCGCAAACACTGGCCAAAGTTAGCGTTCATATTTGTTTGTGTGTGAAAAAAGTAAAAAACTAAATTGAACGCTAATTTTGGCCAGTGTTTGTGACTAAGTGGTTACTAAAAAAGACTGGACATACCCCATTTGCAATACCTTGGGTTGTCTTCTTTTGCAAATGGTATGCCATCATGGGGGTAATTCTCATTCCTGGGCTACCATACGCTCTCAAAGGCAACGTAACCAACCTGGCCATTTTCAATGTAAAAATATTTGACCCATATATTTGACCCTGTAACTTTCAAAAACGCTATAAAACCTGTACATGGGGGGTACTTTTATACTCAGGAGACTTTGCTGAACACAAACATTAGTGTTTCAAAACTGGAAAATGTATCACAACAATTATATCATCAGTAAAAGTGCTGTTTGTGTGTGAAAAATGCAAAAAAGTCACTTTCACTGACAATATCATCGCTGTGATATGTTTTACTGTTTTGAATCACTAATATTTGTGTTCAGCAAAGTCTCCCGAGTAAAACAGTACCCCCCATGTACAGGTTTTAGGGTGTCGTAGAACGTAACAGGGTAAAATACAGTGCTAGCAAATTAAATTCTCTGCAATTTCGGCGTGGGTTGGCAGGCAGGTCCCTCAAATTGCAATTAATAAAATTACTTAATTATGTAAAAATATTACATAAATACGCACGTAGAATTTAAATATATATGCATATTTATATATTTGAAGTCTACATGTATATTTATATAATTATTTATGTAATTTTGTATATGGACATATGAATAGTTCGTATTCTTTTTATTTATTTATATATACATAGATATATATACAATTTCATTCTAAGTGTATTTTGATATAAATATATATATATTAATATCAAAATACAGTTAGAATAAAATTTCGTATAGATATATAATTTTTTTTTAAATTTTTATTATTATTTTTATTTTTTTAATTTAATTTAATTTACTTATTATTTGTATTTTATAATAATATATATACAATATATATAGTTATTATATATATTATATATATATGTGTGTAATTTAATAATACGTGTATTTTTATATTAATATATGTACATATTAATATAAAAATAAACTTAGCATGACATTATATATATGATATATAGACATATATTATATAGGTATAATATATGTCTATATATCATATATATATATATATACACATATATAATATTTTTTTTTTTATTCACTATAACTTTAATTTTTTTTTGATTTTACACTGGCAGGGAGACTGCCTGTCAGCACAGACAGTCCCCCTGCAGGCAGATACTTGGACACCTATTGTGACCATGTGGTCGCCCTGTTGGGCGATCACATGGCCACAGGGGTCCTAATCCGCCATGGGGAGACTGTCTGGGCTGCAGGCAGTCTCCCCACAACGGGAGCAACGCCGATCGCCGCCGGGGGAACGACGGCGATCGGGTAAGTACCTCTTAAATTTAGGACGGTTCAGGACCGTCGTCGGTCGGCAACGCAAAAATGCCGATGACGGTCCTGAACCGTCTAGCGTCGTTAAGGGGTTAAAGGACAAGGCAACTGCACCCAGACCACTTATATGAGCTGAAGTGGTCTGGGTGCCTACAGTGTCCCTTTAAAGTAGACTAATTACAGCGTATTTCCATTATATCTGTGGATTCTCCTGTTATAACATTACTGCTGACTGTAAGTGCCTGGCTCATTGTAAATTAACTTTATGTATAAATGTATGCTGAAAGGGTGCGAATAAGACCTATTTTAACATAGTTTTTTCTCATAAATCTATGCATTTGCTAGCACGATGTAAAGATGGATTAAAGAGCTCTGTTTTTTGAGCTATAGTACTTAGTACCATGACAGGTATATTATAAGAGATTTTCTTCCAGTACAGTGACTTCATAATTGCTATTTCCAGTTTGTCGTATTGAAGTATTGCATTTCTCTAGTCATTGAATTATCTCTCTGAAGAATCTGCTCATTTAGGCATGGCATACATATAGCATGTAATGCAAGCTCTGGCCTTTTACCATATCCAAGATATGTTGATGTAATGGCAGTATTAATGTAATGTCAATCATTATATAACTTGTCCAAGTATGGAGTCTTGGAGTTATGTTGTTGTTATGTTGTTGTTTTTTTTTCTTTGGGTTTGGTCTGTTGGCTCTACTGAGGCTTAATGTTACAAAAACAAGGTACAGACTTATTGGAGGTTTCACTAGTTCCTGAGATCTAGAAGACCTCCAATCGTTTTTCCCTTGCCTTGAAATTTTGGAAGAATGCAAAGGATAAACAAGGCCACTTAGTGAGTCCCATGGTTGGTTAATTAGAGAGAGTGATTTCCTTCTTCCAGGATCTTGACTTTGAATTATACAAGGCTTATATTATTAAGACTGTTCTTTTTAAATGTAATTTCTACTAAACACTGTATTGTATAGGTTTTCCAGAATACCCAATGTAATTGAAAACTATAGTGTTGCACAACAGCAACCTCTAAAATCCCTTTCTGGGTAGATATAGTCAGAGGTGTACCTAGGTTTCATGGCACCCAGGCAACACCACCTCAACCTCCTTTTGTTTGGGAAATTAAATGCACATATTGACATTCGCACACACATTCATATACTTACACATTCATATTCAATGGTACTTAAATTCAGGTACACACATACATTCATATACACACACAGTGCACACACATAGACACTGACACACACAGTGATATACATACACACATAACAATTTGATCACTCTTCTCTGTTAACATACCTCTTCTTAGAATTGGAAGCATTGGGAGGCTATTGTGCATGCGTGGCAAAGCGCCAATCAGCATTTCCTAATAGAGGATGCAGCCCTGACTCAGGAAGCATCTTCAGTGGCCGTCCGAGTGACTGCCACTAGAGGTGTTACTAGGAAGTAATGTAAACACTGCCTTTCCTCTGAACATTAAGCTGTAGTTGTTCTCAGTCTACCTTTCCAAGCATTCAACCTTTCCAAATTTTAACCTGTTATATTTAACAACCTAAAATGGAAAACCATTTAATTTTAAAAAAACCTTAATATAAAGAGACATTATAGGCACCTAGACCACTGCATCTCAATGAAGTAGTCAGGGTGCCATGCTCCTCCAATTTTAACCCTGCAAATTAAACATTACGTTTTGCAGAACAGCAATGTTTTCCTTGTATGATTTAGGAGCCTCTAGTGACTTTTACTCTGACATCCTCTATAGGTGCTTCTGCCGAAATAGTTGATTAAAACTCTACTATTAGATACCTGGAGACTGTTGGAGGTGTGGAGCCTCAGACGGCTCCTACCTGCACATTTGGTGGAGCTGCCCCGAGATTATCCCCTTCTGGACAGCGGTCAGAGACTCCATTCAACAGATCACGGATGTTACACTACCGCTCCAACCCCTCTCCATGCTCCTTCACCACACAGACATGTCGCTTGCTGCCTATAAAAAATCCCTGATAAAACACTTGCTGACGGCAGCCACATCACTGATCCCCACGATGTGGAAGCAGCGGGATGCGCCTACACTCCGGCAGTGGATGGACAGGGTGGGGGATATATATACTATGGAATCCCTTACGTCGGCCCTACAGGATAGACAAGAAAAATTTACCCATGTCTGGACGCCATGGCTGTGGAACATATCGGCCACCGGGGCGGGGGGCGGGAGACAGGCAACCCGACCCTCTCCACCCTCACCCTCCCTCTTTCCCTCCTTCCCTCCCCTTAGCCCCGACAGTCAGACTCCTTAACTCCTCCGTGGAGACACCCCCCCTGATTTCCACACTGTATTGTACCGTATTGGGTACGGCCTATAAGCGCTCTCGACCGCCCCGAGTGACGAACTCACAGACCCGTCAAAGGGTAGACACTCTCCCCTCCACCGACTTGACTTTCTAACACCTAGTGTCCTATTCTAGATCACATGGACCAGCCATGGATACCCCACTGACGATCAACTTAGCGGTGGCCCCGTATCCCTGCGAAGATGGCACGTAGTTTGACTACAGACACACGGATAGACCCACATGTTACTGGGGGGATCTAAAGGAGTGAGATGAGAAATCGACTCAGAGTGAAATAGGTTGAGAGCTGCATGTAGCTTCATAACAGTATAACTTTGTATCACTAAACATTGCACAGAAATCCAGATAGCCTGATATGTCTTACAGTGATCTCCGACGAGAGGTCTACAAAAGTCCTACCACCTCGACTGTACTAGGGGTTAACAAAATATGTATAGCAGTTGTGAATATATTGCGCACTCAATATCTTATGCAGTATCCTATTAACTAAAACTCTCTACCCTGGAATATCTGATGTACACCTGTTATAAGCTTGGTGAATTGTACTCATGGCATGTTTTTGCTTGTTATTGTTATAATACCTCTTGCTATGCTATCCAAAATAAAGATTGTCAAAAAAAAAAAAAAAAACTCTACTATTTCTATCAGATCGTCTCAGAGAGACCATCTCATTGATACAGCGCATGCACACTAACCTCACAATGCTTTCCTGTAGGAAAGCATTGGATTGGCTGAGATCATCAATCTCGATGATCTCAGCCAAGAAGGTGGGATCAGCCACTGGACCGGCGCTGCAAAGGAGAAAAGGTAAGTAAAACTACTTTTTTCCTCGGTGTAAGTGGGGGCTGGTCATCTAAACGGTCACCAATGAACTATTGAGTTAGGAATACATATGTATTGTATTCCTAATGATATAGTGTTCATTAAGCTTTTAATTTTGTGAACCCCCAAACAAATATAAAGAGGACACACAAATCAATGTTTAACAGAAAACTAACAAATGTTTACCATTTAAATAAATGGACACACTTATTAGAAAATGATATGATCCTGAATAATAATGTTGTTTATTTAATTTCTATATGAACAAATGCATTTAGAGTTTTCAAAGTTGCATAAAAAGTGCAATTGTCTGGAAAGATACTGGTGTAATAAAATTTGTAAATATCCATGTAAGGTCATGCACATTTAAACTCTATTTGTTTTGCTGAAATCAACTTAAAAATAAATTACTACTGAGATTTAAATCTCTCTGCAGAGTTTTAATTAAATGCCATTAGGTATAATTGCAGGAAAACAAATCCACTTGATTTATAGGCAAAATAGCATTTATTTTGTGTTTGTAGCTGATTATTATTGCAGTTTTATTTTGCTGAATTCCGTATTTGGACTAAAACTAACGATTTAAATCGTATAATAGCATGCTTGGTTAAACCTTATTTCGGCAAGTATGATAGGGCAATGGTCAAGAGTTTATTTAAAGGCAAGTTTATCGTGCCTATAACAAATTGTCATGTGCATTTGTACTGATCAACTGCCTGATACAAAGTAAATTAATTAAAGGAATGATCCTAGCTAGGTCCGGATTTGGACCTGGACAGCAGGCAGGAGAGGGGTGGCATCTTTGATGGCAAGATCAAACATCTCCATCACCGACCAGCCTCTCTTCCAGTGTGGCTGAGGCTGACAGGGATGGTTTCCCCGGGCTGGGTCGGCGCCTGACTAGTTGGAGACTCTCCTGTATTATTTGCTTAACACAGCAACGTTCTGATCCATTTCCCGGCGCCGTCCAGAAAGTGTTTTCTGCACCCAGACATGCTGAATCTCCCACCAGACCACCAGGGAACCAGATTCCCCCTCCATGGACACTCTTATAAAGCCCCTGTCACCCCACAACCCCTGTCAGTATCATTGCGGTATAGTCACTGCCAATTCACTACAGCTACTGTTACACCACCACAGTCCCTGTCACCCTAGTATAATCCTGTCACCACCCTGCATCCTCTGTCATCCCACCACAACCTCTGTCACCTCACTCCACTACAGCATTCTGTCACATGACTATACCCACTAGCCACCCCACATTAATCCCAATCCTCCCACTTCAGGCTCTTTTCACCTACTATAGCCCCGGCCACCCCACAACAGCCCCTGTCAGCCCACTATACTCACTATCCACCCTACCATAGTACCTATTCTTCCACCTACCTCTATATGCTCTATCCCTCCACTACAGCCCATATTCTCCCAACTATTGCAACTATACTGTGCACTACTATCCTCACCATTATAGCCCCTGTTACAAATTGCTATTTGTAACTGGCCCTTTAAATGGAAAATTGCCCTGCTTCCCTGGATTGTGGAGAAGCCTATTTGCCAGCCTCCTTCCTCATGACTATGGCCCCTGGAAGATTGTGCCCCTGAAAACTGATGAACTTTTATTGGGTGTGTATGGCCCTTTAAGAACCGCCTGGGGACATATTGTGACTTTGCTGAACAATACCCCTTTAAGACTATGTCCCCAGACCTGTAAAATAACTTGCCCCTGGCTCTCTCCCACTTGGTTCAGTAAATAGGGCTTACTGAACCAAGTACCACACAGGCGGACCACCCAGAAGTTAAAGTGTGCAGGCAATTTACCTCCCAGGCTGTGAGGTTACTGCAGGTTAATTGCACGTGGCGGCGGCCATCTTTGTTCAGTCGAATGCGGTCAGCGGTGTATGCTAAAGATTCTGTGGAACTAAAATCGGATGCGCAAATACACGAACACCGCTGACCCTTACCTTCTCCCATACGGAACTTGCAGCTCCAGAGACTAAGTCCTGTTCGAAATGGGACTTAGTCGTTTTTCGGCATGAAATTGCCCGACCGCACAGCCCAAATCTATGGAACTGTTTTGGGCAGGAAACTGTGCTTGCGGTCGGTCATGAAGGGACCTCCAGCTAACTTTTGATCCGCTGGAGGGATTTGGCTGATTTTTGGAAGGGTTTGTCCCTCTCTACAGCAACAGGACAATGTTACGGGAGTGGAGACAGGCTGTCTCCCTCTCCAGCGGCAGCCTGTGTTTCCGGGAAAGGAGCACAGCACCCCCTCACCACAGCAGCAGTGTGTCCTACAGAGAGCAGAGACAGTTGGTCCCTCTCTACAGCAGCAGGACAATGTTATGGGAGTGGAGACAGGCGGTCTCCCTCTCCAGCGGCAGCCTGTGTTTCCGGGAAAGGAGCACAGCACCCCCTCTCCCCAGCGGCAGCTTACCCTAACAAGGGGAGACACCAATCCCCCAGACGGCGCAGATGGGACCGTGGTCTCTGTGCCTGACCTACAGGGATGCTGGACAACCTGTCCAGATCCCCAACTACCCTCACCGGGACAACAGGAGGAGGGGGTAAGTACCAATTCCCCTCCCCAGCTAACTCCTAGCGTGGCACCAGGGTTAACAGAGGCGATGTTAACCCCTACTGACGTCCATGTTCCCTTGGCTACTGAGCCGGACTATGGTCTCAGCACCCCAGCAGAAGAGCTGGCAGCTGGGCAGAGTGCAGTCGGCCTCTGCCCTCCCTCAAGTCCCCACAGCATGTTGCCCCATCACCACAGCAAAATACCCAGGTGCAGTAACTGTTTCTTGTGGGTGGGTCACCCTTGTACTTGTGTGTTGTGGGTGGGCAATTCTGGCATTTGTTTATTGTGGGTTGGTGGATCGACTAACGGAGGCACTGACCGACAGAAGGTCAGGTGCCTGGTTAGTCTTCCCCCCAAAGGGGAGATATGTTACAAATTGCTATTTGTAACTGACCCTTTAAATGGAAAATTGCCCTGCTTCCCTGGATTGTGGAGAAGCCTATTTGCCAGCCTCCTTCCTCATGACTATGGCCCCTGGAAGATTGTGCCCCTGAAAACTGATGAACTTTTATTGGGTGTGTATGGCCCTTTAAGAACCGTCTGGGGACATATTGTGACTTTGCTGAACAATACCCCTTTAAGACTATGTCCCCAGACCTGTAAAATAACTTGCCCCTGGCTCTCTCCCACTTGGTTCAGTAAATAGGGCTTACTGAACCAAGTACCACACAGGCGGACCACCCAGAAGTTAAAGTGTGCAGGCAATTTACCTCCCAGGCTGTGAGGTTACTGCAGGTTAATTGCACGTGGCGGCAGCCATCTTTGTTCAGTCGAATGCGGTCAGCGGTGTATGCTAAAGATTCTGTGGAACTAAAATCGGATGCGCAAATACACGAACACCGCTGACCCTTACCTTCTCCCATACGGAACTTGCAGCTCCAGAGACTAAGTCCCGTTCGAAATGGGACTTAGTCGTTTTTCGGCATGAAATTGACCGACCGCACAGCCCAAATCTATGGAACTGTTTTGGGCAGGAAACTGTGCTTGCGGTCGGTCATAAAGGGACCTCCAGCTAACTTTTGATCCGCTGGAGGGATTTGGCTGATTTTTGGAAGGGTTTATGTTTGATGTATGCTGAGTCTGAATATGTAATTATGGAGATTGAATGTATAATTTTAAAGTTAAAGTGTATGTGTGAAAACTGTATTTTTACTGTATGCTATAATTATGTTATATGTTTATCTGAGGGGAGGAGACGTGGGGGTGGTACCATATATGTGATTGGTTAATTTCATCCTCCCCCTGGGAGTGTCCTGTGTGTACCTTTTTGTAATAAAAAGCAGGCTGGGTGTCCCAGTCCTCAGTTCTTCTTGACCCTTCAAAACTTAGCCTCGTCTCGTTACTGGAGGGAATTGCTGTATCACACTGGGGATTGCTATGCTCTGCATATTCCCCTGAGCTTAATCACTTAGCTCTTTTAAGAGCTTGTTCCGGATACGCTCTCCTGGAGGAGAGGTCTTCCCCGCACGGTCCTGAATGCTGGAGGTTCATTCCAGGGTGGAAGGAAGACGGCGCGGCTCCAGTTAAGCTACGGCGGTTGTGGAGCCTGCGGTGGTTGTGGTGTCATCTGCAGTGCTTGGAGGCCTCTGTAAGCGCTAGGAGCATCCATCAACGGAGGGTACTCGGTCGGAGTACACGGAGCTCCGTTACATTGGTGCCAGCGGTGGGATGGCGTCCTAGTGCGAGGAGAAGCAGCTCAGAGACACTGGTAACGTTTGGAATTACAAATTGAGGGCAACGCTGGTATCCGTACAGCGCCCCTGGCTACAGCAGGATGGAATCAGTTAGTTTTCGGACAGCGTTCCATGATGAGGAGGAGGAGGCGGCCGCAGATTACAGGGATGCTGACAGAAAGGAACTCTGGTATGATGCCCTGGAAGACGCCCAGTGGCGGCGAGGTGAGAGCCTCCCCAGTGATGAGCAGCGGCTACAGAAGCGTGTGGCGATGCGGATGTATCTATTGGGAGAGCAGCCCCTGGAGGAGTGGGTGACAAGACTAGAGAACCTGGTATGGCGAGAGATCTGGCTAGACAACGCATACCAGGCCCTCTGGTGGCATACCATTCGACTTACTCCCTGGACGGCCGAGCACGACTTACCGGAGGGGGATGATTATGATGGTCCTGGTCTACTTCTGGATGCCATGGAGGAGGAGCCTGATTTCGGCAGCACGGAGGATTTCCGTTTTTGGGACATCCTTGACTACAGGATGGGCATGTACGATTGGCCTGTCGACTGCGCGGTGAAACCAGACATGATGCACCTAGCAACCAGGGAGTGGGAACTGGAGCAGGCCTACCAACGCCTGCTCTGCGCCATTCAGCCACAGTCTACACTGCAAGCAGAACCAGGTCTAGAGCCCTTCAGCTGGAAGGATATCGTAGAGGTTTACTGGGAAAATCCCCAACCCCAGAGTGAGTGTCAGGGGGCCGAAGGTGTCGTCCTTCCCCCCCAGCGGCAGTGTGTGTTACAGGGAGCTGGAGGTGTCGACCTTCCCCCCCAGCAGCAGTGTGTCCTACAGAGAGCAGAGACAGTTGGTCCCTCTCTACAGCAACAGGACAATGTTACGGGAGTGGAGACAGGCGGTCTCCCTCTCCAGCGGCAGCCTGTGTTTCCGGGAAAGGAGCACAGCACCCCCTCACCCCAGCAGCAGTGTGTCCTACAGAGAGCAGAGACAGTTGGTCCCTCTCTACAGCAACAGGACAATGTTACGGGAGTGGAGACTGGCGGTCTCCCTCTCCAGCGGCAGCCTGTGTTTCCGGGAAAGGAGCACAGCACCCCCTCTCCCCAGCGGCAGTGTGTACCCCAGGGGGCCGAAGGTGTCGTCCTTCCCCCCCAGCGGCCGTGTGTACCCCAGGGGGTCGAAGGTGTCGACCTTCCCCCCCAGCAGCAGTGTGTCCTACAGAGAGCAGAGACAGTTGGTCCCTCTCTACAGCAACAGGACAATGTTACGGGAGTGGAGACAGGCGGTCTCCCTCTCCAGCGGCAGCCTGTGTTTCCGGGAAAGGAGCACAGCACCCCCTCACCACAGCAGCAGTGTGTCCTACAGAGAGCAGAGACAGTTGGTCCCTCTCTACAGCAGCAGGACAATGTTACGGGAGTGGAGACAGGCGGTCTCCCTCTCCAGCGGCAGCCTGTGTTTCCGGGAAAGGAGCACAGCACCCCCTCTCCCCAGCGGCAGCTTACCCTAACAAGGGGAGACACCAATCCCCCAGACGGCGCAGATGGGACCGTGGTCTCTGTGCCTGACCTACAGGGATGCTGGACAACCTGTCCAGATCCCCAACTACCCTCACCGGGACAACAGGAGGAGGGGGTAAGTACCAATTCCCCTCCCCAGCTAACTCCTAGCGTGGCACCAGGGTTAACAGAGGCAATGTTAACCCCTACTGACGTCCATGTTCCCTTGGCTACTGAGCCGGACTATGGTCTCAGCACCCCAGCAGAAGAGCTGGCAGCTGGGCAGAGTGCAGTCGGCCTCTGCCCTCCCTCAAGTCCCCACAGCATGTTGCCCCATCACCACAGCAAAATACCCAGGTGCAGTAACTGTTTCTTGTGGGTGGGTCACCCTTGTACTTGTGTGTTGTGGGTGGGCAATTCTGGCATTTGTTTATTGTGGGTTGGTGGATCGACTAACGGAGGCACTGACCGACAGAAGGTCAGGTGCCTGGTTAGTCTTCCCCCCAAAGGGGAGATATGTTACAAATTGCTATTTGTAACTGACCCTTTAAATGGAAAATTGACCTGCTTCCCTGGATTGTGGAGAAGCCTATTTGCCAGCCTCCTTCCTCATGACTATGGCCCCTGGAAGATTGTGCCCCTGAAAACTGATGAACTTTTATTGGGTGTGTATGGCCCTTTAAGAACCGTCTGGGGACATATTGTGACTTTGCTGAACAATACCCCTTTAAGACTATGTCCCCAGACCTGTAAAATAACTTGCCCCTGGCTCTCTCCCACTTGGTTCAGTAAATAGGGCTTACTGAACCAAGTACCACACAGGCGGACCACCCAGAAGTTAAAGTGTGCAGGCAATTTACCTCCCAGGCTGTGAGGTTACTGCAGGTTAATTGCACGTGGCGGCGGCCATCTTTGTTCAGTCGAATGCGGTCAGCGGTGTATGCTAAAGATTCTGTGGAACTAAAATCGGATGCGCAAATACACGAACACCGCTGACCCTTACCTTCTCCCATATGGAACTTGCAGCTCCAGAGACTAAGTCCCGTTCGAAATGGTTTTTCGTTTTTCGGCATGAAATTGACCGACTGCACAGCCCAAATCTATGGAACTGTTTTGGGCAGGAAACTGTGCTTGCGGTCGGTCATAAAGGGACCTCCAGCTAACTTTTGATCCGCTGGAGGGATTTGGCTGATTTTTGGAAAGGTTTATGTTTGATGTATGCTGAGTCTGAATATGTAATTTTATGGAGATTGAATGGAAATTGAATGTATAATTTTAAAGTTACAGTGTATG
The DNA here is from genome assembly GCF_036172605.1 of Pelobates fuscus. Classification (NCBI taxonomy): domain Eukaryota; kingdom Metazoa; phylum Chordata; class Amphibia; order Anura; family Pelobatidae; genus Pelobates; species Pelobates fuscus. The sequence goes on from NC_086317.1 coordinate 136,648,949, forward strand.
TGTGAAAACTGTATTTTTACTGTATGCTATAATTATGTTATATGTTTATCTGAGGGGAGGAGACGTGGGGGTGGTACCATGTATGTGATTGGTTAATTTCATCCTCCCCCTGGGAGTGTCCTGTGTGTACCTTTTTGTAATAAAAAGCAGGCTGGGTGTCCCAGTCCTCAGTTCTTCTTGACCCTTCAAAACGTAGCCTCGTCTCGTTATTGGAGGGAATTGCTGTATCACACTGGGGATTGCTATGCTCTGCATATTCCCCTGAGCTTAATCACTTAGCTCTTTTAAGAGCTTGTTCCGGATACGCTCTCCTGGAGGAGAGGTCTTCCCCGCACGGTCCTGAATGCTGGAGGTTCATTCCAGGGTGGAAGGAAGACGGCGCGGCTCCAGTTAAGCTACGGCGGTTGTGGAGCCTGCGGTGGTTGTGGTGTCGTCTGCAGTGCTTGGAGGCCTCTGTAAGCGCTAGGAGCATCCATCAACGGAGGGTACTCGGTCGGAGTACACGGAGCTCCGTTACAGCCCCAATCACCTACTCTCCTATTCTCTCTCTACTGTCAGCCCTCTATCACTCATCTTGTTGGTTTGCAGACCTGCCGACGCTGGGATCGGGCGGACCGCCGCTCCCACGCTGAATAAGGCTACACCACTGTGCGCCTTGCCCCTTTTTATGACGCAGCGCACGCGTGCCGGTGTCATGACGTCAGGAGAGCTCTATGCAATAGAGCTCAGCACATACGTACCTCTTGGGGGCATGGCTATGCTAACCACGCCCCCAACCATATAAAAGCCCAGTCCGCCCAACAAACAGTGCCCTTTTGTGGTTCCTATTGTGCCTTGTGTCACTAGTGTCCCTTTAGCGCTTTCCAGTGTCCTTTGTGATAGTTCTTTTGTTTTGACCTGGCTTGCTCTCGACTATTCTGTTTTCTGGCTCCCTTGACTCTGCTTTGTTTCTCGGTTATTTTGTATTTCTGGCGTCCATTAGCCTTTGCTTGTCTTGACATTCCTTTAGTTTATTCTTTATTCCGGCCATTCTAAGGACCAGTTTAGGGACATTCTGGGAGGGGGGAGGGGGGGCAGCAGCCTATAGGTGTGGCATGTGGGGGGGGGCAGCAGCCTATAGATTAGGTAAGTGAGGCATGGGGGGGCAGCTTATAGATTAGGCAAGTGAGGCATGGATGGGGCAGCCTAAATGAAGAGTCAGCAAAGAGCAGGAAGGGTCTGCAAGGAGCAGGAGCAGCAATGAGCAGGAAGGGTTTGCAAGGAGCAGGGGCAGCAAGGAGCAGGAAGGGTATGCAAGGAGCAGGGGCAGGAAGGGTCTGCAAGGAGCAGAAAGGGACAGAAAGAGCACAAAGCTAAAGTAGGAGAAGGAGCAGAAAGGGTCTGCAAGGAGCAGAAAGGAATCAGAATGAGAAAGGAGCAGAAGGGCGCAAAATAAGCAGAAAGGAGCAGAAAGGTAAAGGAGCAGAAGGAGGAAATATATAAGACAGTGTCAGAAGAAAAAGAAGACTGTCAAATGAAGGAGAAGAAAGAGAGATTGGAGCAGGAAGGACAAATTAAGTGAACCCTCCACTTTATTCTGGACACTACATCCTAAGGCTTTGGTACCTGGGCCTGGCAGGAAAACTCTGGACCTTCTCATCTCCCCAGGTGAAAAAAAAATATCAGTGTTAATGTGTTCATTTTTATTTACTGAGTGTCAGGAAGCACAGAGTGCCGCTAGGCAGGGGTGTCGCTGATTGGCTAGAGCGGTCAGCTGGCACTCCAAGCCAATTAGTAGCTCCCCATTCATAAAAAAGTAAAAAACTTTATGAACCGGGAACTAGCGATTGGCTTAGAGCGTCAACTGTCAACTCTAGCCAATCAGCCAAAAATTCCTGCGGACGCCCATGCAAGCAGCCACTCCCAGACATGCAACACCTCAAACAGCCTACACACACATACACCCTCTCCCACCAGCTCTACCCCACTTATCATCCAACCACCAACCTAGTCACAATCAATACATCAATCACACCCAAAACTTGTCATATAAATTTAAACAATTGAGTACTCCAAACCTTGTGTGTGTGTATGTGTGTATGTATGTATGTATATATATACAGGGAGTGCAGAATTATTAGGCAAATTTGTATTTTGACCACATCATCCTCTTTATGCATGTTGTCTTACTCCAAGCTGTATAGGCTCGAAAGCCTACTACCAATTAAGCATATTAGGTGATGTGCATCTCTGTAATGTGAAGGGGTGTGGTTTAATGACATCAACACCCTATATCAGGTGTGCATAATTATTAGGCAACTTCCTTTCCTTTGGCAAAATGGGTCAAAAGAAGGACTTGACAGGCTCAGAAAAGTCAAAAATAGTGAGATATTTTGCAGAGGGATGCAGCACTCTTAAAATTGCAAAGCTTCTGAAGCGTGATCATCGAACAATCAAGCGTTTCATTCAAAATAGTCCGACAAAGTGGCCAATCAAATCTGCCCATACACAGAGCACTGCTGAAATCCTCATATATAAAATTCAAAATTTGTATACTGTTGCTTTGAACATAAACTAAATAATGTTTATATAAAACACACTTTTATACTAAATATATTTTCTGTTATACAGGGAGTGCAGAATTATTAGGCAAATGCGTATTTTGACCACATCATCCTCTTTATGCATGTTGTCTTACTCCAAGCTGGCATCATCGAACAATCAAGCGTTTCATTCAAAATAGTCAACAGGGTCGCAAGAAGCGTGTGGAAAAACCAAGGCACAAAATAACTGCCCATGAACTGAGAAAAGTCAAGCGTGCAGCTGCCAAGATGCCACTTGCCACCAGTTTGGCCATATTTCAGAGCTGCAACATCACTGGAGTGCCCAAAAGCACAAGGTGTGCAATACTCAGAGACATGGCCAAGGTAAGAAAGGCTGAAAGACGACCACCACTGAACAAGACACACAAGCTGAAACGTCAAGACTGGGCCAAGAAATATCTCAAGACTGATTTTTCTAAGGTTTTATGGACTGATGAAATGAGAGTGAGTCTTGATGGGGCAGATGGATGGGCCCGTGGCTGGATTGGTAAAGGGCAGAGAGCTCCAGTCCGACTCAGACGCCAGCAAGGTGGAGGTGGAGTACTGGTTTGGGCTGGTATCATCAAAGATGAGCTTGTGGGGCCTTTTCGGGTTGAGGATGGAGTCAAGCTCCCAGTCCTACTGCCAGTTTCTGGAAGACACCTTCTTCAAGCAGTGGTACAGGAAGAAGTCTGCATCCTTCAAGAAAAACATGATTTTCATGCAGGACAATGCTCCATCACACGCGTCCAAGTACTCCACAGCGTGGCTGGCAAGAAAGGGTAAAGAAAATCTAATGACATGGCCTCCTTGTTTACCTGATCTGAACCCCATTGAGAACCTGTGGTCCATCATCAAATGTGAGATTTACAAGGAGGGAAAACAGTACACCTCTCTGAACAGTGTCTGGGAGGCTGTGGTTGCTTCTGCACGCAATGTTGATGGTGAACAGATCAAAACACTGACAGAATCCATGGATGTCAGGCTTTTTTTTTTTCAATTTGTATTTTACTTTATTTTTCAAAAGGTTTCAAGAGGAAAAAAACAGAAAACAAACAGGGGGTACAGAAAGAAAAAAGGGATTGGGGTACAATCAGTAGTGTTAGATCATTTTAGTCATACACTTATTATACAATATTATGCATTAGTCATATTGCCTTTAAGTAATATATATAATATATAAATCCTGTCCACATTTATTATATATACCCTAGTGGGTACCAATATGTCCACTCTGAGATTCCCCTCAGGATATGTTAACAGCTACTGAAGAAGAGAGAGAAAAATAAATAAATAAATAAATAAATAAAATAAATAAATAAATAAAAGCAAAAGGGTCTCTCCTAGACGTTATATATTTAAACTAGTCTGCCAGTAGGAACTTATATTTGGTTTGGTTGCGTAATATTAAGAAAAGGAATAAAGTATGTGTCCTGCTAGTTGTATATGTCTTGAATTATGTTAAAGCTTGACCTAGGCCAATAGTGAAGACTCAATTAACCCCTCATCGGCACTCAAGATATGTAATATGTCTCAACTCCCTTTCATTCCAGGAGATCGGTCCACAAGGGGCTATGCCAAAATTTTAATGGTTATTATTAAATTTCATTAATTTCTGCTCAATTATATTCTGAGTTATGTTCTGGTAGTAACTAAAAAATAGGTTTAATTTCTCACATCTTATTCTAAATATTTACCCCATATGTCTGTTAAGCTTATTCGGTTATTATCTTTGTCTATAAGTTTTCCAACAGCTAGCTACTTTTAAGCTTAGTTTCCCAATTTTAGTCTGGTTCCACATGGTAAGCTCATAATCTGTAGTCAGGGACATTAATGTTTTGATTTCATCTGTTGTAGGTAAGATTGTAGTCTTCCAATTTCTAGCTATAAGAATTGACACTATAGATAGTAATAAAAAAATTAATTTACGCATAGATTTAGGGATATGGTCCGGAAAGGCTTTGAGAAGAAGTGTTTTCGGTGTGTGATCTAACTTATATGATGTCACCTCTTGGATCATTGTTTCGACCTCTCTCCATAAGTTGTTGACTCTTTCACATGTCCACCATATATGAAGCATAGTTCCTTTATAGGAGTGGCATCTCCAACATGTGTCTTGTACGTCAGAATAAATTGCATGAATGCAAGTAGGTACCATATACCATCTATATAGAATTTTCCGTGATATTTCAAAGTGTCCTGTGCATGAAGACATTCCCAAATGTGCCGTAAAAATATTGTTCCATTCATCTTCTGATATAATTTCTTGGATATCAGTTTGCCAATCTATCATAAATTTCGGTGTTGCTGTTTCTCTTGGGTTTGTTAGAATGTTATAACAGAGCGATAGTACTTTCCTAGGTGGAGTAAGTGCTATACACATCTCTTCAAATTTCGTAACTATCTTTCGAGTTGTTCGGTGTCCTACATATAAATTATTGTCAGACAAAAGGGCTTTAATCTGCCAATATGCAAATTTAGATTGTGGAAGAAGTGTAAATTCCGATTGGAGAGCCGAAAAAGGCTTTAACCCCTCTGTCGTGTAGAGTTTAGAGATATGTGTAATTCCCTTTCTATACCATTGTAAGTAAGGAAATGTTTCATTACAGCTATATAAACTTTTTATGGGGGTTGCCAGTGACCATGGGTGCCCTGAACATAAGCTTCCTCTATTATTATCCCAGATTTTAAATAGGATTCTTGTCGAGTGTAATATGTCAGGAGTTACTTTCCGTTTTTGTAGGGGGAGCCATATTAAAGAATAAAGATCCTGGGTTCCACAGCAATGTTCTTCTATTGCCACCCATTGCGGATTATATCTCTGTGGGTTAATAGAAGCTATGTTGGTTAAAATTGCAGCGTAATAATACATTTTCAAATTCGGAAACCCCATGCCCCCGCATTTCACTTGTCTCATTATTAAACCTTTTGGGACTCGGGGATGCTTCCCTCCCCAGCTAAAACGTAGCAATATCGCTTGTAAAGATGTAATAAATGTTTGTGGAACCTTAATCTGTAAAGATCTGAATAGGTAAAGTATTTTTGGTAAGATTTGCATCTTGATTGCAGATATTTTACCTATCCATGATAATAATACATTTCCCCAAGCTTTCAATTGGTTTTCGGTATCTTTAAATAATTTTTTATAATTAGCTGAAAATAGGTCTCTCTTTTTTTGTAAATCTAATTCCCAAATACAGTAAGTAATCTTCCCTCCAGTCATAATGATATCTAATTTAAGTCTATTTTCTTGAGAATTAGGGATATTAAGGCACATTGCTTGCGATTTGCTTATATTGAGCTTATAGTACGAGTTTTGACTATACAACAGTAGTTCTTTCTTTAGGTTTGGTAAGGAAATATGTGGTTGAGTGATTGTTAACAAAATGTCATCTGCGTAAGCGTTTATATTCGCTCCGCCCTATTTGAACTCCCTGTATATCTTTATTTTGCCGTATTGCTGTGAGTAAAGGTTCTAAAGCAAGAACATAAAGCATCGGCGATAAAGGACAACCCTGGCGTGTTCCATTAGTAATATTGAACGGTTTTGAACAAAATCCTGAGGTCAATACTGTCGCTGTAGGATTACTGTAAAGAGCTTTAATGATTGAAAGAAAGGCAGGAGGGAATTTGTATGCGTTTAAGGTTTCACATAAAAAAGTCCAATTCAAACGGTCAAAAGCTTTTTCAGCATCTAAAGATAATACCACGCTTTCCTGCTTAGATGATTTTACAAAATGATAAATGTCTAATACCTTCCGTGTATTATCTGTCCCCTGTCTGCCTGACACAAATCCCACTTGGTCTGTATGAATTAAAGTAGGTAAAATAAACTTTAGTCTTTCCGCATATATTTTTGCATATATTTTAGCGTCTATATTCAATAATGAAATTGGTCTATAATTTTGACAAGCCGTAGAGGGTTTCCCTAATTTCGGGATGGTAATTATTTGTGCCGCTAAAAATTCTGTAGGGAATTTCCCTGCCTTAGTGCCTTCATTAAAAAAATGGGTCAATGGTTCGGCCAGGGATTCCTTAAACAGGGTGTAGTACAGGTCGGAAAAGCCATCAGGTCCTGGTGCTTTCCCTTTGGCCATTCTCTTTATTTGTTGAATTATTTCTTCCTTTATAATAGGAGCTATAAGCTGTGCCGTTTGCAAATCTTTTAGGGTAGATAGATTTAATTTATCCAAATATTGACCTATTCCTCTAGAAGTTGGTTTTGCTAGATTGTTTTGGTCTTTTAGGTTATACAATAGCACATAAAAAGCTGCAAATTTTATAATTCCTAAAAAATGTGCACTGTCATATTTGCCATATGTTATTGTATGTTGGAAACCGAGAACCTGAGCTGTTGTGGCTTAGATAACAACATTGTTAATCACTTGCACGCAAAAATAAAGAATTCAAAAAAAAAAAAGCTGCAAATTCCTCACAAATCAATTTTGGTTGAATAATTTTTTGTCCTGTCTTAGAGAGTATAAATGGAATTCTAGATTGAGTTTGTTTATCGCGGAGTCTCTGTGCAAGTACTCTGGTAGCTTTATTACCCATAGAGTATGATGTCGCCTTAAGTTTTTTCAAAGCAATGTTGGTTTGTCGTTGGTGAATTTCATCAATATCGTTTTGTATTTGTTGTATACTGTCTTGCAAAAACACAGATGGTCTTGCCTGATTCTGTTTATGGAGATCCTGAAGTTTTTTTAGAAGGTTCAGCCTAGTTGTTTGGTTAGACTTTTTAAGGTATGAAGCTCTGCTGATAAATAGACCTCTTATTACTGGTTTATGTGCCAGCCATAATGTTGTGGGGTTTATATCTCCAGAGTTGTTTGTATCAAAATATTGGCATATTTCTTGTTGAATTTTATCCAAGAATATAGGGTCGTTTAATAACTGGTCATTTAGTCTCCATGGGCTTCTGTTTGTGTAGTTGTATTGATCCATTAAGCTAAGTATAACTGGATTGTGATCTGATTCTGTCGATACTCCAATCTCACAGGACTCAACTTGTGTTAAATGTGAGCTGTGCATATAAAAACCATCTATACGTGAATAGGTGTTATGGACTAAGGAGTAATGCGTGTATTCTCTAGCATTAGGGTGAAACGTTCTCCAGATATCATAAAGTCCAGGGGCGGACTGAGAACCCTCAGGGCCCCCGGGCAAAATAAATCAAGGGCCCCCTTACAGGCCCCACCCATACTCCGCAGCAAGCGCCACCCATGTCCCGCCTCCATGCACCGCCTCCAGCCACACCCTACACAATCTTTAGACACAAGGAACAAAAGTGCAATAATCCCTTCAAGGCCCCAGTAGAGACTACAATTGAGGGCTAATGGGCCATGGAGGGGGGTCTTTCTAGCAGAAGCTATATCAGTGTCCTTTAGAGAGTGTGTTAGAAAGAATACCCTCCAGGCCCTATTAGAGACTACAATGGAGTCTAATAGGCTTGGAAGGGGGTCTTTCTAACAGAGGCCATCTCAGTGTCCTTGCTGGAAACAGTCGCCTCCATGCCCCAGTAGAGACTACAATTGAGGGCTAATGGGCCATGGAGGGGGGGAGCATTCTAGCAGAGGCTATCTCAGTGTCCTTTAGAGAGTGTGTTAGAAAGAATTTCCTCCAGGTCCCATTAGAGACTACAATGGAGTCTAATGGGGCCTGGAGGGGGGTCTCTCCAACACTCTGGTTCCTATTCACAATATAGCAACACAACATAGCTCGCTGATACCTAGGCCAAGTTGGCTCCTCTTACCTTAATTACTGTTGCTGGCTGGCAGTCTGTGGGCTTGCTGGAAGGCTGTGGGCTTACTGGCTGTGGCTGGTAGGCTGTGGGCTTGCTGGCAGGCTGTGGGCTTGCTGGCTACTGCCGGCAGGCTGTGGGCTTGCTGGCTGCGGCTGGCAGGCTGTGGCTTGCTGGCTGTGGCTTGCTGGCTGGCAGGCTGTGGCTTGCTAGCTTTAAGCCTAACTGGTGGCCTGTGGGCTAGCTGGCTGGCTATTGGCCAGCCTGTGGGCTGGCTATTGGCCAGCCTGTGGGCTGGCTGGCCGGCTGGCCGGCCTGTGGGCTGGCTGGCTTGCTGGCTACTGGGGCACTCGTGGATTATTTAAAGAAATAATCCATGCACAATAACCACTACTGCTCTGTGTAGTCGTTATGGTGCCAGGAGGGCCGGGTAAGTAGTCAAACCGTTTAAGAACAGTTGAACAACTTACCTGGGGTCTGCTGGGATATGAGGCTGTAGTAGGGTATAGGAGCAGTGGTGCAATGTGTAAGGGGTGCAGTGTGTGTGTGAAAGGTTCAGTGTGTGTGAGGGGGTGTAGTGTGTGAATGTGTAGGGTGTGTGGGGCAATGTGTGTACGAGGGGGCTGTGTATGTGTGTGGCAATGTTAGTATGGGGGGCTGTGTGTGTATGGGTGGGCAGTGTATGTGTGTGTGTGAGGCAATGTGTGTAAATGTGTATGGTCTGTGTGGGGGCAGTGTGTGTGTATGGGGGGCAGTGTGTGAATGTGTATGGTGTGTGGGGGCAGTGTGTTTATTGGGCTAGAGTTCACTCTCACCACTGCGACCACCAGGAATACCTGGTGGTCACAGTGTTGAGAGTGAACTCTAGCCCGTAGCTCCAGGGCTAGAGTTTACTCTCGCAAGAGCCGTAACGTTGCCGTGGTAACCGCGGCAACGATCTGTGCTCGCGCAAGAAGGACCCAGAGGAGCTGCAGGCTGAGCTCCCGGGTCCTCTCTTCCTCCCTCCCCTGCCGGCTGCCCGCACGGTGCCTGCGGACAGGGAAGGGGGCAATTGCCCTCCTCTTACTCCCCCTCCCCCTCTTCTTACCCCCCTCCCCCTCTTCTTACCACCTTCTTACTCCCCCCTCCCTTCTTACTCCCCTCCCCCTCTTCTTACTCCCCTCACCCTCTTTTTACCCCCCTCCCCCTCTTTTTACCCTCCCTCCCTCTCTTCTTACCCCCCTCCCTCTCTTCTTAACCCCCCTCCCTCCTCTTACCCCCCTCCCTCTCTTCTTACCCCCCTCCCTCTCTCTTCTTACCCCCTGCCTCTCTCTTTTTACCCCCCTCCCTCTCTCTTTTTACCCCCTCCCTCTCTCTTTTTACCCCCTCTCTCTTTTAACCCCCTCTCTCTTTTAACCCCCCTCTCTCTTTTAACCCCCCTCTCTCTTTTAACCCCCCTCCCTCTCTCTTTTAACCCCCCCCCTCTCTCTTTTAACCCCCCCCTCTCTCTTTTAACCCCCCCTCCCTCTCTCTTTTAACCCCCCCTCCCTCTCTCTTTTACCCCCCTCCCTCTCTCTTTTAACCCCCCCCTCTCTTTTAACCCCCCTCCCTCTCTCTTTTAACCCCCCTCCCTCTCTCTTTTAACCCCCCCTCCCTCTCTCTTTTACCCCCCTCCCTCTCTCTTTTAACCCCCCTCCCTCTCTCTTTTAATCCCCCTCCCTTTCTCTTTTAACCCCCCCTCCCTCTCTCTTTTAACCCCCCCTCTCTCTTTTAACCCCCTCTCTCTTTTTACCCCCCTCCCTCTCTCTTTTTACCCCCCTCCCTCTCTCTTTTTACCCCCTCTCTCTTTTAACCCCCTCTCTCTTTTAACCCCCTCTCTCTTTTAAACCCCCCTCTCTTTTAACCCCCCTCTCTCTTTTAACCCCCTCTCTCTTTTAACCCCCCTCCCTCTCTCTTTTAACCCCCCTCTCTCTTTTAACCCCCTCTCTCTTTTAACCCCCCTCTCTCTTTTAACCCCCCCTCCCTCTCTCTTTTAACCCCCCCTCTCTCTTTTAACCCCCCTCCCTCTCTTTTAACCCCCCTCCCTCTCTCTTTTAACCCCCCCTCTCTCTTTTAACCCCCCTCCCTCTCTCTTTTACCCCCTCCCTCTCTCTTTTAACCCCCCCTCTCTCTTTTAACCCCCCCTCCCTCTCTCTTTTAACCCCCCCTCCCTCTCTCTTTTAACCCCCCCTCCCTCTATCTTTTAACCCCCTCCCTCTCTTTTAACCCCCCCTCTCTCTTTTAACCCCCCTCCCTCTCTCTTTTAACCCCCCCTCCCTCTCTCTTTTACCCCCTCCCTCTCTCTTTTAACCCCCCTCCCTTTCTGTTTTAACCCCCCCTCCCTCTCTCTTTTAACCCCCCCTCTCTCTTTTAACCCCCCCTCTCGCTTTTAACCCCCTCTCTCTTTTTACCCCCCTCCCTCTCTCTTTTTACCCCCTCCCTCTCTCTTTTAACCCCCTCTCTCTTTTAAACCCCCCTCTCTTTTAACCCCCCTCTCTCTTTTAACCCCCCTCTCTCTTTTAACCCCCTCTCTCTTTTAACCCCCCCTCCCTCTCTCTTTTACCCCCCTCCCTCTCTTTTAACCCCCCTCCCTTTCTCTTTTAACCCCCCCTCCCTCTCTCTTTTACCCCCCTCCCTCTCTCTTTTAACCCCCCTCCCTCTCTCTTTTAACCCCCTCTCTCTTTTAACCCCCTCTCTCTTTTAAACCCCCCTCTCTTTTAACCCCCCTCTCTCTTTTAACCCCCTCTCTCTTTTAACCCCCCTCCCTCTCTCTTTTACCCCCCTCCCTCTCTTTTAACCCCCCTCCCTTTCTCTTTTAACCCCCCCTCCCTCTCTCTTTTACCCCCCTCCCTCTCTCTTTTAACCCCCCTCCCTCTCTCTTTTAACCCCCCCTCCCTCTCTCTTTTACCCCCCTCCCTCTCTCTTTTAACCCCCCTCCCTTTCTCTTTTAACCCCCCTCCCTCTCTCTTTTACCCCCCCTCCCTCTCTCTTTTAACCCCCCTCCCTTTCTCTTTTAACCCCCCTCCCTCTCTCTTTTACCCCCCCTCCCTCTCTTTTAACCCCCCTCCCTTTCTCTTTTAACCCCCCCTCCCTCTCTCTTTTACCCCCCTCCCTCTCTCTTTTAACCCCCTCCCACTCTCTTTTAACCCCCCCTCCCTCTCTCTTTTACCCCCCCTCCCTCTCTCTTTTAACCCCCCTCCCTTTCTCTTTTAACCCCCCCTCCCTCTCTCTTTTACCCCCCCTCCCTCTCTCTTTTAACCCCCCTCCCTTTCTCTTTTAACCCCCCTCCCTCTCTCTTTTAACCCCCCTCCCTCTCTCTTTTAACCCCCCCTCTCTCTTAACCCCCCCTCCCTCTCTCTTTTAACCCCCCTCCCTCTCTCTTTTAACCCCCCCTCTCTCTTTTAACCCCCCCTCCCTCTCTCTTTTAACCCCCCCTCCCTCTCTCTTTTAACCCCCACCCTCCCTCTCTCTTTTAACCCCCACCCTCCCTCTCTCTTTTAACCCCCACCCTCCCTCTCTCTTTTAACCCCCACCCTCCCTCTCTCTTTTAACCCCCACCCTCCCTCTCTCTTTTTACCCCCTCCCCTGTAGCGTGGCCGAACGGCTTTCCGGTCCGCGGTGCCCGGCCGGAGTGATAGGAAGGTGCACACTGTGCACCTTCCTGTCAGTCCGGCCGGGTACAGGAAACAGAAACTTCTGTTCCGCGCGGAACAGGAGTTTCTGTTTCCTGTACCCGGCCGGACTGACAGGAAGGTGCACAGTGTGCACCTTCCTATCACTCCGGCCGGGCATCGCGGACCGGAAAGCCGCTCGGCCACGCTACAGGGGAGGGGAGGTGAGGTGAGAAGCTGCAGCCGCCTGAGCGCTCTTAGGAGAGCGCTCAGGCGGCTGCAGCATTTAAAGGGGCGGCCGGGCCCCCTGATGGCGGGCCCCCCTCCCGGCCGGGCCCTCGGACCACGTCCGAAGTGCCCGACCGGTCAGTCCGCCCCTGATAAAGTCCATGGCCTGTTAAAGTTTTATTAAGAGTATTACATTCCTTATGTAAGGATGACTTTCTTTTCCTTGAGTGGTTTGCTGTTGAATCCATGTTAGGGTCTAAAACATGATTAAAGTCTCCCATGGTAATCATAGTGCCAGTTTGGAATTCAGCTATTTTATTCATGAGTGAGTGCATAAATTTGTTTTGGTTCACATTAGGAAAATATGCATTCACTATAGTATATGTGGTATTATTTATTGTACAAACTACAATAAGAAATCGGCCTTCTGGGTCTATATATGTTGCTATCTGTTCAAAGGTTAATCGATAACTGAATAGGATTGATACCCCTTTGGTTTTCTTAGGGGATGTTGCATGGTATTGAAATGGAAACTTCTTCAAATTTAATATTGGTTTAGAATTGTGTTTAAAGTGAGTCTCTTGTAGACAAATTATGTCTGCTTGTGATTTCCGAATTTCTTTAAGGATCATAAATCTTTTGTGAGGTACGTTAAGTCCTCTGACATTGTGAGAATAAATTTTCATTTTCCCTTTTTCCTTCCTTCTCTTCTTTTCCCTTTCCTTTCCTCTTAAACCCGTAGGTTATAATGAGGGCCTATAGGATAAAAAGTCTGGAGAGAAGAGAGAAAAAAAAAAAAAAAAAGGAAAAAGAAAACAAGAAAGAGAGGGGGAAAAGCCAAAAGCACAAAATAGATAAGGGGAGGGAGGGAGACAATTCAGATGTTGGTCTGTACAATGCTGTGTCGGGCTACACAGCACACTATACAGTGCAACCTGAATGTGACTTATGAATAAACTAAGTCTAAACAATAAGGTAGTATTAAATAAGTGTCAGAGTGTACAAATGACACTTCTTGGGTCGGGGGTAATGTGAACGGTAAGAGCTATAATGGCAGCTACGCTGAGCCCTTCTATGCTTAGCTGTCCCGAAATTTAGATAATATATCTCTGTAGGTAATATTTATAGATCTTTATAAATAAGAGTAGACTCTTAAATAGTAGAGTATCAGAGAAAAAAAAAAGGTAAATAAGATGAAAAAGAAATAAATAAAAATATAAATACAAGAAAAATAAAAATTAAAAATATTTCATTCTAGAGTTGCTCCCAAACAAGTGCGCCGATACTCACTGACAGATACTGCGTTACTATATATAAGACCGGCCATTGAATAGTATAATACGGAAATGATTCTTATACCTTATCGCTAGTTCTTAATGATAGGCTTTAAGCTTACGAAATCCTTGCTTTAGGCTTATGTTTCGTTTTTAAAATCTATCCACTTCCTCTATTCTTTAGCTTAAAAATGTAAGCCTATGCCTCTTTATTTAAGATATTAACGTGTTAGCTAGTAGATTAGTATTGATCAACATTAGTAGTATAAGGTCGCCATAGCTTCCTATTTTTCCATCGACCTTTATCAGTGCAACAACATATTTATGTAGTACCTCGGCTTACTACCCTATTAGATTCCTCTAGTGTCCTGTATTAACATATATCAGAACCGTATTATTTTATCTTTATAAATTCTAGTAACTATTAATAGGTACACAGATATATTAAGTTTGCATTAATTTATTAGCTTATTAATGTTTAGCCTCAGCCCATATTCTTACAAAATTCTTATATTATAATAAAATTTGACTTATAAATTTATGCACCTTAGTAAAGCAGTATTTTTAGATTATATAATGCTCTTTAATAGGGTGTAGCGTGTTTCAAGTTATAGTATGTTATAATTACTAATATCGGTCTCATATAGGTAGAAAAAATAAACCAAGTTATATATTTTTTAAGCATAGCATCAATAATGTTTAAATCGGAGAAAAAAAAAAAAATGTTATAAACACTTTACGCTCATAATTACAATGTTGATAATATATAGTTATTAAGGTAGCCTTAACCTAATAATTCCATCTTTTATCCATATTCTTGTAAGGTCCTTCTTTTCCATCTTTTAACCCATATTCTTGTAAGGTCCTTCCATTATATGCATAGAGGGGAAAAAGGGAAAAAAAAAAGGGGGGGGGGGGAAACACCCCAAAAAATCTTACACCTAATAAAACTAGTCAAAGTTATATTTATGAGCCCCATACCAGAGTAGTCGATGCGCGTTTTTAGGGGTGAGGTATTACAAAGGGGATTTAAAATCCTGTTTGCAGTCTTAATAACAGCTATACAAATTACCTCAAGTCTGTCTTTCTTACTTTCACCGCTTCCCCATCCCTTTCTCTTCCCGTTATTGAATAGTAAGGCCTATGTAAGTGCAGAAATACCAAGTTACCAGGTACAGAGCTAAACTGATTATACATGTATCTTAACATTAAATAATGTCTCTCCAGCCTAAGTTTACACACATTGATCCCTGCATCTTTATAGTCATTTATAATCATTTATATAGTCTATTAACTCCTTCACTGGTATGTCTACTTAGTATATATAGATTAATCTATTTTATTATCAATCATTATATTAGCATGTTAATTCATAGGGTTAGTGTTAATCCGCATGTTCAATCTATTATATTGTCTATTATCAATTTTAGTATACCAGCATGAATTAAATAATATATAAGAAAAATAAAAAATAACCGTAATAATAACATATAATTAAATCTTTTTAGGCTGTATTTATATCTAGGTAGATAATTACTGTTTACTAATATCCTCTGTTATCCCTTACTGCCGCATCTCATTACACATTATTATTATTATTTTTACTGTTATTATTGTTTTGTAATATAAGTTTGCATGTCTACACTTTAAAACAATTAATAGTTAATAATTAATACTATGAGTTGTCTAATATAATCAACACAGTTAACTCCATTAAGCCAATAAATAACTTCTTAAAGATCATTATATTAGCATATTAATTCATAGGGTTAGTGTTAATCCACATGTTCAATCCATTATATTGTCTATTATCAATTTTAGTATACCAGCATGAATTAAATAATATATAAGAAAAATAAAAAAAATATCCGTAATAATAACATATAATTAAATCAATAAATAACTTCTTAAAGATCATTATATTAGCATGTTAATTCATAGGGTTAGTGTTAATCCACATGTTCAATCTATTATATTGTCTATTATCAATTTTAGTATACCAGCATGAATTAAATAATATATAAGAAAAATAAAAAATAACCGTAATAATAACATATAGTTAAATCATCTTAGGCTGTATTTATATCTAGGTAGATAATTAATGTTTACTAATATCCTTTGTTATCCCTTACTGCCGCATCTCATTACACATTATTATTATTATTTTTACTGTTATTCGTGTTTTGTAATATAAGTTTGCATGTCTACACTTTAAAACAATTAATAGTTAATAATTAATACTATAATGAGTTATCTAATATAATCAACACAGTTAACTCCATTAAGCCAATAATAACTTCTTAAATGTCACCAACCTATCCATGTCATTATATTATATTATATTATTGATACTGACATTATTGACATTGTATCATTAATAAAAAAAAATAGGTGAGTAACTTGCGGTCTTATAGTTCACTTTTCAGGTATTTTCAGGTGGCTCCTTAGTCCTGGATGGCTTGCCCCCAAAGAGGTGGGAAAAAAAAAAAAAAAAAGATTAATTTCGAGTCTGAATTTAGTTTTGAGTCCAAGTTCTTTATGGTTCTTATGGTTCTTTTTAGTTCTTTTTAGGTCTGAGTACCCGGCCTTCTTCTCTTAAATTCCTACTAGGATCTTTATCTTTATCTTGCTCTTGTAGCTCATGTAGTAGATGCATCTTCCATTTCTGTAGCAGTTCCTCGCCTTCTGCCGGTGAAGTCAGTGTTATATTTCCCTCTTCTTTAAAAATAATAAGCTTGACTGGATACCCCCAACGGTAAGGTATGTTGTTACGTCTTAGGGATTCTGTGATATCCTTGTAGGTCCGTCTGCGTCTCATGGTCTCTGCTGATAGATCTGAGAACAAAGATATTCCTCTAAATCTCTCCGGCATATCTTTTTTACTTCTGTGAGCTCTTAAGATCTGCTCTTTAATATTAAAAAAGTGAATCCTTATGAGGACATCTCTCGGTGTAGTGGAGGATAAGTGTTGTGGTTTTGGTACTCTATGGACCCGATCTAGTAGAAGCTTTTCGATTGGAATATCTGGTAATAGAGTTTGAAAGAACTCTGTAATATAAGCTGTTAGACTTTGTGCGCTTACTTCTTCCAGAATTCCTCTTAGCCGAACATTATTCCGCCGTGACCTATCTTCCAAGCTCAGAATTTTAAGCTCTTGGGAGGCTATTTGTTCTTCAAGCCGCACAAAACGGTTTTCAGTCTCAATACATGCGTCCCGTAAGTCTGTCTCCACATTGTGCGTTCGTGCAGCTAACTCTGTCAGATCTTTCTTAACTTCAGCAATGGCGTCTGTGAACGTAGACTGCATTCTGGTAACTGCACTGTCAAGCATAATTGAGTGGAGCCTCCAGAGCTTCATTTGGTTGCTCCATTAATTGCTCTGTATCTGAGAGCTCAGCGTGATCTAGGGGCATATACTCAGCTTGCTTTGTTGCAAAAAAAGCCGCCTTATCCCTAATCTCAGCTGGTTTCTTGCCTCGCTGAGTCGACATAGTCGACATAGTAAGCCGGGCAGACTGAGTGAGTGAGTGAGTCGAGAAAACTGGATAGACCGACTGAGGATTGAAGATTGAGGATTGATAAATATCAATTTGTCAATTTAAGATCGGGTAGACTGAGTAAACTGATGAACCGGGAAGTCAGATCCTTAGGGTCTCCTACGGACTTTTTACAGCAGATCTGCGCGGTTACAGGACATAAATTTCCCCGATCGTCGTGTGAGCCCGAGCCGCCCAGGCTCGCTTAGCTAGCCGCCACTCCGCTCAACATCCGGTCCCGCCCCCTTTATTTGTAGCAACATCACGCTGCTGACTCGGGATGCCGAGAGATCGATCTAAGGTCTGCGGATGTCAGGCTTTTGAGTGTCCTTGCAAAGAAAGGTGGCTATATTGGTCACTGATTTGTTTTTGTTTTGTTTTTGAATGTCAGAAATGTATATTTGTGAATGTTGAGATGTTATATTGGTTTCACTGGTAAAAATAAATAATTGAAATGGGTATATATTTGTTTTTTGTTAAGTTGCCTAATAATTATGCACAGTAATAGTCACCTGCACACACAGATATCCCCCTAAAATAGCTAAAACTAAAAACAAACTAAAAACTACTTCCAAAAATATTCAGCTTTGATATTAATGAGTTTTTTGGGTTCATTGAGAACATGGTTGTTGTTCAATAATAAAATTAATCCTCAAATATACAACTTGCCTAATAATTCTGCACTCCCTGTATGCAGATAATATGAGATCTACCAAAGTACTCTCCTATGGGCTAAAAAAAATCCAAATAGATTTTAGGATGGTTAAGCTAATATTTTAAAGGAACACTCCTTGAAAAAAAAAAAACAGTCGATATACCCCCCCCAAAATGTGCATGTAGTGTTTTGCCTTATTTTTTTTTGGGGGGGGGGGGGAGTAGAAGAAATTGTAGCTTGTAATATATGCAGCTATTGCAAACCACCCCCTTCTTCCCCAGAAGAGAGTTCTGTATTATAGAATTATAGACTTCTGAATGAGTTGTATTATGTGAAGTCTTTGCAAAGTAGGTGCACTTTTAGTTTGTCTATCTCTTTAGTTTAACTCCACAGAACAAACCTACCAGGACAGACTGACAGATTGCGTAATGGCTTTGACAGGAGGTGCTCAGGGAGCAGTAGCAAGCCAAAAGCGAAGTACCAAATAGGGATATCGCAAAATCAGAGGAAGCCAAGGTCAGGGGCGGCAGTGCAGGTTCATAAATGGAGTAACAGGCAAATAAGTCAAAGATCATGTGGATTTTACTGATGGCGGATGTCCTTATCCACAGTGTGAGGATATCCAGCATCAGTTAGGCAACCTAAAGTCTGGTAAAATCCTGTCTGGTAGGCAGCCACTAGAGGCAGTTTTAGCACTGCTATGTAAATATTTTTACATTGCAGGACTAAGGGGGACAGGGACTGTGCCCCCAGACCCTTTCAATAAACTGAAGTGGTCTGGGCGCCTATCATGTCCTTTTAAATAACATATTTTTTTTCCCAACCTGCCTAAGACACACTCCCTTAAAGGACCACTATAGTGCCAGGAAAACATACTTGTTTTCCTGGCACTATAGTGCCCTGAGGGTGCCCCCATCCTCAGGGACCTCCTCCCGCCGGGCTCTGGGGAGAGGAAGGGGTTAAAATCTTACCTTTCTCCAGCGCCGGGCAGGGGAGCTCTCCTCCGCCTCTTCTCCTCCTCTTCGGCTGAATGCGCATGCGCGGCAGGAGCTGCGCGCGCATTCAGCCAGTCTCATAGGAAAGCATTCGTAATGCTTTCCTATGGACGCTTGCGTCTTCTCACTGTGATTTTCACAGTGAGAAGCACGCAAGCGCCTCTAGCGGCTGTCAAGAGACAGCCACTGGAGGCTGGATTAACCCTAACATAAACATAGCAGTTTCCGTTTTGTTTATTAAAAAAATGGGTTAACCCTAGCTGGACCAGGCACCCAGACCACTTCATTAAGCTGAAGTGGTCTGGGTGCCTAGAGTGGTCCTTTAACCAACTCTCCAAATCCCACTTCCACTCACAAAACCCTACAATCCTAAAAGAAAACGGAATGACAGATTGCAGAATAAAACTCTGCGATCAGCACTGAAAGGGTTATGTTTCTTTTTTTAAGGGGGAACTATAGTCATCAGAATAACTACAGCTTAATGTAGTTGTTCTGGTAAGTGTAGTAAGTCCCTGCAGTCTTTTTAATGTAAACACTGACTTTTTAGAGAAACTATGAGATACTATGTCATGGCATAGTAACATACTATAGGCAATATCCTTCCTTCTATATATTATGCTATTCAAATTGCTAGAAAAACTATAGGTGCAAATGTATTCAGATTTGAAGATTTGTTTTAACCCCTTAAGGACACATGACATGTGTGAAGTTTGGTCCTTAAGGGGTTAAAGGAATACTATAGGGTCTGGAACACAAACATGTATTACTGACCCTTTAGCATTAAACCCACCATTTAGATGGCTTGCCCCCCCTTACACTCCTTAAAAGGAATGGAAACATACCTCATTACCAGCGCTGTGCGAGTCCGACGGCGCTGCCCCCGCCCCCGTCTGCCTTCTTGGTGATATCATTAGCCAATTTGTTAGGGCATTCTGTCAAACTGACATCAAAACCTTTTGTCGCAATGAAAATAAAAAATCAATGGTTATTGACTTCCTTTTTAGCATATACTCATTCAAACGTGTTAGAGATATTGTCAAAAAGGACACAAATCTCAATTGGGGTTTTATAGGAAATAATAAGGGTGATAAATTAATTACATATCAGACATAGTGAATTAATTAACTGTATAATAATCATTAATCAAGGTTATAATCGCTAACTTCTACAAAAAGCAATTGTAATTTTGAACTCATAACCAGCTGACTAGGTTTAGAAGTTATTCAATTTCATATAAAATTGTTTCCCAGTACCAGTATATTCCTTCAGCAAATCAATATAATACTAAATAAATATGGTTCAAGGAACACTGTAGGCATAGTAATTGCTTAATCTTGTTGAAGTGGTTATAGTGCCTGGAATACCCTGGTGGCACCCTTCTGTTAACCCAGTGTGAAGCTATTTTTAATGGTTTAATGCTGAACCAGAGTCCCAGTAGCCCATCTGCTGTACTGCTTGATCGAATGAGGAAGCATTAGAGTGAGCAGCAATGGGCAGTGATGATTGGCTGAGCATGTCAGCTGACTGCATTCAGCATATTAAGTGAAATTATTATAGTGCTAGAGTGCTCTTTAGCTAAATGGAGTGGTTTTAGTGTATAGATCTGCAGTGTCATGGCTTAAAGAAACACAGTAGTGTTAGGAATACATATCTGTATTCCTAACGCTACAGCCCTGATGCCCCTTGTAAGTTAGCCCTCCCCATATGTAAATACAAAAATGACATAAATAAAATTAAAACCAATTGCCCTTTCTCCAACGCCAAGTCTTCCTCGACGCTACCACAACCTTCTCCCCAAGTGATGTCATCCTAGAGGCCTGCTCCTCACATATGAGCATTGGTGGTTGCCGCAATGCTCATAAGATTCTGCCAAAGAGAATAATTGTATGCAATGATTCTCTATGGCCGAAAGTGACGGCATTGACGTCATGGTATGAGGACCGAGAAGTAAGATTTCCGGCTCTAATACTTAGAGGTCATGGGCGTCCGCAGGAATTTTTCCTGGGGGTGGGGGGGGGCATAATTGTAATGACATCCATGCTTGGTCCCTTTATGACAGTCATGAAGGGGAGGGGCATAGTCATTATCACATAAAGCCAGGGTGAATAGCGTTTTCACAACTATGGTGTCAGGAATACATATTTGTATTCCTGACACTATAGTGTTCCTTTAAGCAAATTAAAGGAACATTCTGGTCACCATAACAACTTAATCTAAATGAAAATGCTATGATGCCAGGAAGCTCCTGGGTGCTCTCTTTCCTTTAAGGGGTTAAACCGCTCTCAAATGGATTAACCCCAAAGACTTCCTCCAGCTCCAGATCTCCAGGTCACTCAGTGGTATTCGGCTTCTGAAACGGAGTGTCAGGAAGTGCAGATTGACGTCAGGCATTGGTACTGCAGATTGGCTAGAGTGGTCAGTTGATACTCTAAGACAATCGCTAGTTCCAGGTTCATAAAAATGTTTTACTTTTTTATGAATAGAGAGCTACTGATTGGCTTAGAGTGCCAGCTGACCGCTCTAGCCAATCAGCGACACCCCTCCCCAGCGGCCCTCTGTGCTTCCTGACACTCAGTAAATAAAAGTGAACACATTAACACTGATATTTCTTTTTACCTGAAGAGATGAGAAGATCCAAAGTTTCCCTGCCAGGCCCAGGTACCAAAGCCTTATGATGCGGTGTCGAGAATAAAGTGGAGGGTTTGCTTCAATTATCCTTCCTGCTCCAATCTTCTTTTCTTCTCCTTCATTTGACACAGTCTTCTTTTTCTTCTGACACTGTCTTCTCTCCTCCTTGGCTCCTTCTGCTCCTTTACCTTTCTGCTACTTTCTGCTTATTGTGCTCCCCCTTCTGCTCCTTTCTCTTTCTGGTCCCTTTCTGCTCCTTGCAGACCCTTTCTGCTCTTTCTCCTACTTTACCTTTGTGCTCCTTGCTGTCCCTTTCTGCTCCTTGCTACACTTTTCTGCTCTTTCTCCTACTTTACCTTTGTGCTCCTTTTGTCCCTTTCTGCTCTATGCCGACCCTTCCTACTCCTTGCTGCCCCTTGCAGACCCTTCCTGCTCATTTCTGTTCCTTCTCCTACTTCACCTTTGTGCTCCTTCCGTTCCTTTCAGCTCCTTGCTGACCCTTTCTGCTCCTTCTACTTTACCTTTGTGCTGCTTTACCTTCCAGCTCCTTGCTGACCCTTCGTGCTCCTTGCTGACCCTTTCTGCTCATTTCTATTCCTTCTCCTTTCTGCTCCTTCTCTTACTTTACCTTCCTGGTCCTTGCTGACACTTCCTGTAGGCTATCTCTGCTCCCCCCCCCATATGCTTCACTTCACTGATCTGTAGGCTATCCCTGCCCCTCCCCCCCCCCATATGCCTCACTTCCCTTATCTGTAGTCTGTCTCTGCAGTTGCTGACTGTATGTGTTGCTCCCCTGCGGTTTCAGTCAGAGAGAAGCTGGGATAAGATGTAGCTTCCTATCCCTGTCTTTCTCAATACACAGCCCCACCTACTGGCCGGCGCCGGCATTGCACTGTATTTCCAATCTCACACGAAAATTAGCAGAACAAGCTGAAAAATCCAGGGGGGGGGGGGCAAGTGCCCCCCCTTGCGGACGCCCATGCTAGAGGTCTTGGATGCATATGGATGCATAGCTATAAGCCGCGCTTCCAAACTCTCTGATTAGTTTACTACATGGTTTTGGTGGTCTGGTGAGGGGGTCAGGACTGCAGGCACTATGACAACCTAATAAAAAATAAAGTTGTTAAAGTGCCTACAGTGTCCCTTAAAATATCTGCCGTGTGTTTAATCGCCCTGTTCATGTAATCCTAGCCATACCTCCCTGCAATTATTTAAAAGTTTGAATCATGGAAAGCTATAGATAGATCTATCAAACTACTCTCTTAAAACTTGTGTTTAAGCATGTTTTAAAAAGCAGCTGTTAAACATTGTTACTACTGACACCGGGTAGATATTTGTGGCTACATATTACTAACAGGTTATGGTCAGGGCTGGATTAACATAGGGGCTGATGGAGCTGCAGCTCCAGGCCCAAGCCCATGGAATAGGCCCATTTAAAAAAAAATATATATATATACTTTTTTTTTTTTTTTTACATACTACTCTTAGGTTTGCCACCTGACTGGTATTTTACTGGCACAGCTGGTATTTGAGGCTGTCTGGCCAGTGACAGTATTGCAGTTATACAGGCAATACAAATGCAGGTATTTTTCTCAGTATAAACGGAAATTACTCTGCAATACCAGCACCGGCCAGCAGGGGTCACTGTGTGTGGAGAGAGGCAGGGATAGGTTATAGGTTAAGTTACAGCATATCCCTTCCTGCCTTTCTCTACTACTCAATGATCTGTGGGGGAGCAGCGACACAGCACAGAGAGTCCAGACAGGAGCTCAACAGCTCAGGTAAGTGAGGGATGGGGGAAAGGCAGCAGGGAGACATGGGGACACTGAGAAACTAGGGAACACATACACTAGGGGATACTGGGAGACCTGGGGACACTGAGACACTTTGGGACACTGGAAAACACGGGGAAACTGAGAGAAATGGGGACACTGAGACACATGGGGACACTGAGAGACACAGGGACATTGGGAGACACTAGGGACACAGTGTCTCCATGTCTCCCAGTGTCTGTGTCCCCATGTCTCAGTGTCCCTAGTGTCTCAGTGTCCCCTAGTCTCCCAGTGTCTGTGCCCCCATGTCTCCCAGTGTACCTAGTGACTCATTGTTTCCATGTCTCCCAGTGTCCCCAAGTGTCTGAGTGCCCCATGTCTCCCAGTGTCCCCAAGTGTTTCAGTGTCCCCAGATCTCTCAGTGACATGGGGACACAGTGAGACATGGGGACACTGGGAGAAATGGGAACACTGAGACACTGGGAGACTAGGGGACTGGGCGACATGGGGACACTGAGAGACTGGGTGACTTGCGAGACTGAGACACTGGGAGACACTGGGAGCAATCCATCTATACAGCAGAATCAAACTGTGAGTAGTTTGTTGGTGATTTTACAGAATTTTTTCTTAGGTCACTCCTTGTGATTTACATCATGTGATGTCACGCATAACTACTTAATTATTCAAATGTATAAGGCTGGTATTTTTTTCCAAGAAAGGTGGCAACCCTAACTACTCTTCACATACTATTGCTTAAAGGAACACTAGAGGATCAGGAACACAATCATGTATTTCTGACCTTATTATGTTAAAACCACAATTTAGCCCAGCTGGCCCCCTCTTGCCTCCCTAATTATAGTAAACTCTTACTTGTATTCAAGTATGCAGCTGCTGGCTCTGTCCCTGTCTGCCTCTGAACTGACTCTTTCTGCTGAAATCATCAGAAGTGGTGGTCTGCGCAAATTACAATGCTACCCCATAGGATTGGCTGAGACTGTCAACTAGGCAGATCAGGGGCAGAGCCAGCACAAGTCAAACATAGCCCTGGCCAATCAGCATCTCCTCATGAAGATAAACTGATTCAATGCATCTCTATGAGGAAAGGTCAGTGTCTGCATGCAGAGGGTGGAGACACTGAATGGTGGTGCTGCACACTAGGCAGTACTGCCCTAGGAGGCACCTCTAGCAGCCAATTAAAGGAGTGGCCATCAGAGTTATTTTCTCTGAAAAGACAGTGTTTACGGCAAAAAGCCTGGAGGGAATGATTCTACTTACCAGAACAAATACAATAAGCTGTAGTTGTTCTGGTGACTATAGTGTCCCTTTAAGTTTGGAAGCTTAAGAGGGATGCATGAGAACAAAACCTGTGTGGACTGGCTGACAATAAAATAAGTTTAGATAATGCAGACTTTGGTCTCTCTAACACTGTGGCATGTCCCCTTTCTTCTACACTCACTACATACACCTTTTCTCTGCCTGCTAGTAAGATGATAAGGAGACAAGTGGACACGTGAGTGCTAGGGGACAGACCTTAGAAAGCGTGGAGTAGGCACATCATTTGATGCATTTATGTCAAGTTTAGGGTGCTGCCTGCATAGTATGCCCTTAGTTGGACAGCCTGCATGAATGGCAGGCAGTCTGGCATGAATTCATGCCAGGTTGGTCCTCCATTTCTTTGGACAAACATGCCCCCTTTTTGGGCATGTTCACCCCTTTCGGCAGTTCTGGTCACGTGATTCGCATCAATGGCCCACCCTTTTACCCCGCCCATTGACTTCCTGCTTCACTGGACACTGCTGTTAGGGGGTATGGGTTTACTTGAAAGATGAAAGCATGAGTTTAGCATAGGGTATGTGTTTTCTTATAGCTGCATCCTATGAGTTTCCCTCCAGCACCATCTCCATCCGATATATGATGCTTGGGAGGTATGATTGTTTTAGTGTTTTTGGTCGATAATATTCTGTAAATAGGCCCATCATAATTGTCAGCACCAGGCCCACTGGGCTCTTAATCTGGCCCTGGTTATGGTCCACCAATGCCTTTAATGTCTGAAAGACTATTCTCATTAAGCACTACTCATGTTCAGTTCCACTCACAATGTCCCCGTTTAAGCACAGGTCTTTTCAGAATTTGAATGTAACTCTTCAAAAAGGCTTGCTTTTCAATAAATCATGAAGAACTCCACTCGGATTTTATAGAAGGTCACGGAACTCATGTATAGTTCACCATCGAGCAAGCTAGTCACTGTAGTTATGGCATTAGTCTCAATGAGAGAGAAGGGGACCTAATGGAGAAATATATACTGACCATTGGTAGGTGAAACTGTATCTCCATGGACTCTCCAGGCTTGCAGTACTAAGTAACTTAGGACTTGCCTAGCAGTGCTGGACTTGGAATTACTTGAAAAATACACCTTCATCATATTGCTTCTCCTCGTGGAAGCCAGTCCCTCTCCCATTATCATCTAACATAATAAAAAGAAATAGATGTGACAAAAGTTCTTTCAAACATCCAATGTTGTTAATTAGGGTCAAATCCCTGCTGGGACCAAGGAACCCTGTGTATCTTTTGATACCTGGGGATCAACTCTGTCAGCTGTCACCACAATTAGTGGCATTAAGTGGATTACAGTATCCAAGTTCTGCTCGGAGTTTGGGTTCTGAACTTGAGGACATTTATACAATACAATAATCTTTCTGTATTTTGCAAAAGGTGATATAACTATTTCCACTGACAGACTTCAGACAGAAGAAATTATTGAATTTTTTTTTTAACGCTGCACATTATTTTTTCCATAGATTTCTAGAAGTGGAATATTAGGCAAGTTTGTGGGTATTGTTAATCTAAACTTTTTGATGTTGTCTGAATTCTTGACATTGACCTATCTCCCCGATCACAAAAAAGGTGTGTGAAATAAGGTTGAGGAAATACAATGAGATTTCTATCTTCTGTTATAATCATTGTTTTATCCAAGTTCCTTCTGAATCCGTGTTTAGGTTTTTTTCCATTGTTGCTGATGCTAGATCCTTCCGTAGTAGTGAATTCATGCTGACATCCAACTGTTCACCTTCCCGTATCTGCCAAATCTTATTTGTTTGCAAGGAGGGTATTCCAAATAGAAACATGACATTTATTATAACATAAAACCAATTAAAAAAATGTGCACATTAAAATGCACAGAAAACCTAATAAAATCATTATCCAAGCTTGAATATTTGCTGTTTGTCTGCCTGTGTTTAGGATCATGTTACATGCAAATGCTTGCCATGTATTAGAAATCTCTTCTTACCAAAACAGCTGTACCAGCTGCCATGCCCCTTGAAATTAGGCAGGCTCTCGACTTTCATTAAAAAGAACAGCTGCAAACTCCTATAGTCTCTCTTATTCCTCCAAAGGTTGAAAGAGGCTTTTATGAAGCGAGTCATGTTAATTTAATGCTGGTTTATTACACCCACACAGTGTGCAGATTATGAACATTAAGGATGAAAAAAGTTCATGCAATGTTTATAAAATTAATTTTGATATACCATGATCTTTAAAATGTCCCAAAATATATTTTTCCTAAATAAAGCAAGCATATATGTTAGAAACAAAAATAATACTTGTGTAGTGCCATGAAAAAGTACACAAATTTATAGAAAGACTAAGAAGATGGACACACACTTTGCAGTCTAAAGTATTTTGTTCTGGTATCCTGTAATACGGCATATAAAGGGCTCCCTGTTTCAAACCAATATGAAATACTTAATACAAATGTTACCATCCCAATTATATATATATATATATTTTTTTTTAATTCTTTATTTTTGTTGTGCAGGTGGTTACAAGTTTTGACAGGCGCCACAATAGCGTATCTCAGGCTTTCACAGTAGTCAGACAGTGGCATGTTAATTCGCACACATTTTTTGTTTTACATGTTTAACTGGGCAGGTACTTTAACAGAGTGAGGTTAAGTAACTTATTACAAACATTTAACAAAAGAATGATGCTAGTAGCTGGAAATTGTTAGGTCATCTATGTTAGTTTAGGTATGGTGTGTGAATTTGCTTTGTAGAGTAACAATAGGTGCTTGCACAGTGGAGCAGCAGTGCCCCATGTTTAGTATAATGCAGTGTGTAGTTAAGCATATTAGAGACAGGCTTAAGTGATATGCTTTGTGTGGTAAGTAGCGTAACAATGCCTATTAGAAGCAAGCGCATAGCAAATGCAATACGTAGATTACAATGTAGTCAGTCACATGCAAAATAAGGCAAGCAGTATTAGATTGGTCAGAACAATAAAGTGAAGACATAAGGCTATAATGCCAAAGTACTGTCCTGCACATAGAGTTGTTGACGCTTAAGGTATAATGTGTCGGTTGCGTAGTGAGAGATCATGACAGTAGACATTAAAGAGAATATAACATTTGCACGTTGTTAAGCATTACTGTCTGCTGGTAAGGCATTGTGGTTCGGAGTTGTGTGTGTTTGTTCTTTCTGCTCTCCATGGTTGTCAGTCCTGGACACTTAGTTTAACAGGCTTAAACTGAGGGATTATGGGCCTGGCGCTGACTTGTCCGGAGACTTTATGTAGAGAGTCTCTATTAGCCGATGCCGTCTCTTGTGAGACAATGAGCATTGGTTGGAGTGGTGTTGAAGGCTGCAGTAGCGGTGGGCAGTGTGAAGACATCCTTCCAGCCCCAGGCTGTTTTGTAGGCCTGCATCTCGGTGCCACGAACTCTGAAACTACTGGAGCCTGAGTTTCTTCCCCTCACGGGGGCAATGGAGGGCCTGATGGACTTTGGCCGCTTGCGGCGATAAAGCCTCATTGCCGCCAGCTGCCTCTCTTATCTGCCGTCCGTGCAGGTTTCTGAGTGATTTGTGCTGCTCTCATGCGGTCACTGAGTTGTGCCCAGAAGCGGCTGAATATTGCGTTCAGGCGCTGTGCGGTGTCTTGTCGGATCATCGTGTGCTGTAGCTGATTCGTTGCTAGCAGCGTGCCGCCATCTTGGGGGAGCTGTGTGGGTGCCAGCACTGCTTTCTCTTCTTTTCGCATCCCCGTGTAGCTGGTGGCTCCGAACACACTGTGCAGCCCAGGATGACCCCCACCGGTCCGGGGAGGGGGGGGTAGGAGGTGAGTAGCGTGGAGGTTTTATGTGCAGGGTTGCTCGCGAGGAGAGCGGCCGCCTCTTCCCTACAGGGTCTCAAGTAGGCCTCTAGTTGCTGGTGCCGGTTCCCGGTAAGTAGTGGGTTAATGACTGGTATCCATCGCTTTGCCCGGGTGTCCCCCACGTTTCTGTCACCCTCCAGGTGCTGTGCGTGCAGTTTTTTTGGGGTCTTTGCCCCGAATTGTGCCATTGTGCTCAGGAGCTCCGTTTCAGCACGTCCATGCAGCCTGGAAGCCAGGCTCCGCCCCCCCCTATATATATTTTTTAAATATAATTTTTATAATACTTATCTAGTATGCCATGGCGTATGTCATTAATCCCAGGCAAAGTATATTACGTGTAGGGTTCATTCTCTTTACTATATAGTCATATATAGTAAACCAATAAAAACACTCTGAAATTCTTGAATAATCATTTGTCTACAACTCCAAGTCAAATTTGTACAATATTATTGTATTTGTGTTTTTAATGGTGCTTCATGTTCAAGAACAGATGAGTGCACCTTGTTAAGTTTAATTATACTTTTTTTGTAAATCAATATGTATTAAGCATTAGTGGCAACGTTATAGCAGCATAATTTGCTTACATTCAAAGAGGGATATTATGCACAATAAATAATATTCAGTCAAGTACAATGTTTTGCCTCTTGAGTCTCTATTCCTCTCCTCCTATATTTCCAAGGTGTTGTAAGCAGTCATACAATAGTAATTAGATGTAACTGTTAACTCAGTCTAATTAACTTTACCTTCAAATGTTAGTTTCTTAATTGGTTATTGAAAGAAAGAAACAAAAAGTGCACAATCTATTAACCAATAAGTTGGACAGCTATCTAGAAGGCATGTACACCCTTTGGTGGTCCTGACTATAGCTTAAAGGGACACTATAGTCACCAGAACAACTACAGCTTAATGTAGTTATTCTGGTGAGTATAATCATTGCCTTCAGGCATTTTCAGAGAAAAGGTAGTGTTTACCTTGCCCCTAGGCAGGGCTGGCCTTAGGCAAATAGGCGCCCTGTGCGAAAAGTCTTCATGGCGCCCCCCCACCAAGTTGCCTGAATACAGTAACACACACAGGCACCAGGGACGTGTATATCGTGAGGCAAACAAGGCATCTGCCTTAGGTGGCACTTTGCGGGGGGTGGCAAAAAAAGCCGCCCCCAAACCCCCAGGCAGATCCCTTGCTTGCCTCACGTCCTGGGGGTCTCAAGAGCTGGCCAGCTGGCCATGTTTGAGCCCCCCCCCCCCCCCCCGAGGCTGGCAGCGGGCAGCGGGCAGCGAAGGAGCATACTCACCTGAGCTCTTCCTGCTCAGCTCCCTCTGCGCCGCTTAATGAAGCCGGGAGCCGGAATATGACGTCAGTGCGGCTCCCGGCATCACTAAGAGCCGCCTACTCAGTCTGTGCGCCCCCTGCCTACCCGCCCAGCAGCCACCCTGGACTGCAGGCAAGAAATCCACTCCAGCTCTCCCATGGAGGCTGGGTGGATTTAAAATAAAATTAAAAAAATATTAGTTTGTGAGTGTTAGTGGAAATGTCTGTGTGTGTGTGTCTGTGAGTGTGTATGTCTAAGTGAATGTGTGTCTGTGAGTGAATGTGTGTGTCTGTAGGTGTCTGTAAGTGTGTGTGTCTGTAAGTGAATGTGTGTGTGTGTAAGTGTTTATGTGTGTGTGTGTGTCTGTGAGTGAATGTGTGTGTCAGTCAGTGAGTGTGTATGTGTCAGTGAGTGAGTGTGTATGTGTCGGTCAGTGGGGGCATGCGTCTTTCAGTGAGTGCATGCGTCTGTCAGTGAGAGTGTGCATCTGTCAGTGTGTGTCCAAGTAATAGTGTGTGTGTGTATGTCATTGTTTGTCAGTGTATATGAGAGTGTGTGTCTGTCAGTGAGTGTTCTGCTGTCAGTGAGTGTGCATCTGTCAGTGAGTGAGCGTCTGTCAGTCAAAGTGCGGCCTTGACAGGAAGGGGTGGGGGAAATTTAAACTTGGTTACAGGCATGTACACACACACACACTCAGTTAAAGGCAGTCACACATACAGGCACAGGCACACACAATGGCACAGCTACAGCGACACACACAATTAGAGTCACACGCAGACAGTCACACAGACAGACAGTTATACACACACACAGGCAGTCACACACACACACACACACACAGGCAGGCAGTCACACACAGACAGTTGCAGACAGACAGACAGTTACAGACAGACAGACAGTTACAAACAGACAGACACACACAGGCCGGCAGACAGTCTCACACAGGCAGGCAGACAGTCACACACATAGGCAGGCAGACAGTCACACACAGGCAGTCACACACACACACAGGCAGTCACACACGCAGGCAGGCAGTCACACACGCAGGCAGTCACACACAGACAGACAGTTAGACAGGCAGACACACACAGACAGTCACACACACACACAGGCAGTCACACACAGACAGTTGCAGACAGACAGACAGTTACAGACAGACAGACAGTTACAAACAGACAGACACACAAAGGCCGGCAGACAGTCTCACACAGGCAGGCAGACAGTCACACACATAGGCAGGCAGACAGTCACACACAGGCAGTCACACACACACACAGGCAGTCACACACACACAGGCAGTCACACACGCAGGCAGGCAGTCACACACGCAGGCAGTCACACACAGACAGACAGTTAGACAGGCAGACACACACAGACAGTCACACACACACACAGGCAGTCACACACACACACACACACACAGGCAGTCACACACAGTCACACACACAGGCAGTCACACAGACAGACAGTCACACACACACACACACACACACACACACAGGCAGTCACACACACAGACAGGCAGTCACACACACACAGTCACACACAGGCAGTCAGACAGTCACACACACAGTCACACAGCCACATGGGACATGTGGGGGGGCTATAGGGACACATGGGGGCTATAATGGGACACATGGGGGCTGGGGAGGGGGCTATAGGGACACATGGGGCTATAAGGACATATGAAGGGCTGGGAGGGGGTACAGGGACACATGGAGGGCTGGGGGGGCTATAGGGACACATGAAGGGCTGGAGGGGGGTATAGGAGCATATGAAGGGCTGGGAGGGGGGGAATAGTGGGACACATAGAGGGCTGGAAAAGAGGGCTGACAGGCAAACAGTCACACTTACCTCTATCCAGTGGATGCAGCTGACTGATGGGGAAGCAGGGACTCCTTCCCTCTTCCTGTGCAGCAGGGGCTTCGGGAGGTATTAGCCCCGCCTCTTCATCGCGATAAGCCACGCCCCCGCAGCTCGGTAAGCCCCGCCCCCTCCGCCGCGATTTTTTTTCTTTTTTTTTTTAAATAGACCCTGACACCGGCCATGTGCGGGCTGTGTCGGCTGTCAGGGCGCCCCCTGCTCCATGGCGCCCTGTGCGGCCGCACAGCTCGCACACCCCTAAGGCCGGCCCTGCCCCTACGGACACCTCCAAGTGGCCACACCTCTTATGGTCACTGGAGATGCTTCCTGGGGCAGTGCTGCACAGTAGGCAGCAGTGCCGTACAGCGTCTCCACGCTCTGCATGGGGACGCTGAATTTTCCTCATAGAGATGCATTGATTCAATGCATCTCTATGAAGAAGTGCTGATTGGCCAAAATGGCATTTGGCCCCGCTCCCATCTCACCGCCTTGCCGATTTTAGCCAATTCAAAACCGTCAATTCCAATGATGTCATCAAGGAGGCGAATCGGGGGCGGTCCCGTGTAGTGCTGGAAATAAGGTGAGTTTTGATTCCTTTTAAGGTGGGTTTAACACTATAGGGTCAGTAATACATGTTTGTGTTCCTGACCCTATGGTGTTTCTTTAATAGATTTGGAAATCGTGGATACTCATCGGCAAGTATGATTATAGTAACAACTAGCCTGGTACATTGAAAAGCATTTACATTCTAGATGGTGCACCAACAATGTCCCCATCACCGCCAATCCACTGAGTACGCAGCAACAGAGGCAGACCCACCATATCTGAAGAAAATAACCCTCAGCGTTCTGCCAACGCCAACATGTATCTGATGTCATGGGATCTATATTATGGAGGAGTTGTGAATTTCTGTACCACAGTGAGAGAACCTTGTACGATGACTCCTAAGATATGCAAACTGTTATGCAGTGATGAATCAGATCACAAATCTTCTGGCACTGTTTAGATGTTAAAGTAACCCCCAAGACTCTGATTGCTGTTCTAATAAATTTGTCCTGCCTGGTATTGGGAACATAGAAAATTTGCAAGTGTATATGGTTTACCCAAGATAGTGCACTTTAACATAAGAGATGTAGCCCCTAATCTGTCAGTGTGTCTGTTTTGACAATAGGCAGAGACTTGTGCATCAGTTCACTCTCAGTAAACTGGCATCCACCCCTAAGTGGGGGAAGCAGAACGGCCATCAGACCACTAGCCTCAGTTAACAAAATTTGTTCTTAATAAAAATTCTGCATAAGACAGTGCAAGGATGACTCAACTGGAGACCAGACAACAGGACTTCAAAAACACATTGGAGCACCAGCCTCCCTGTGAAGCCCCAGAGCCCTGCACAGCCCAGCTACATATGCTAGCAGAAGCTTCCCAAGCAACAATATAGTTGGCATAAACTCAATAAAAATGAGCAGTCCATCAACCTTTATCTCCAAAACCACATATGCTATGCTAGTCAATTAGCTTAGAATAAAGAAGTGGGCAAGTCCAGCAATGTGGCCATGGAATCCATTTGGGTAGGCCACATATTGGAACCAAGTGTTCCCGTTTCCTTGACAATGTTCATGCTATTAGTTAAACCACAGCAGTCCCCATACAGCGGGAGGCATAAAAAGTAAATTAAACTTCAGAGGAGCAGAACAGAAAAATAAACTCCAGGTAAATAAATGTGACAGAACAAAATACCTCCATACCCCTGTTTATCCCCCTGCAGCTGCCAGTCTAGTGGTCACCTGCCTTGACTTCTGAGTGCATTGTGTCAGTGGTTCCAGTATCTTCCCTGGTACTACATTGTTGTAGTAGTCCAGAGGATCTGACCTCTTCATATGGATTGGAGGTAATTGCAATGTATTGCTCATAGCTGCAAAGTTCTTGTGTGACTTGACGTTAAGTGGACCATCTGATGTGAAGACAAGGAGGCCAGTGAGAGTTTGTCAGCAGTAGCAGATCCTCTGAGTAGCCAGCACCCGGGTACATGGCTTAAAGGCTAGGCGGTACCCAAGGGTGGTGGGTGATAGCCCTGGAAAGAGTTGGAGTGTATGTTCCTCATACATGTATTCTGGGGCTTACCTTGTCACTCAAAGGATGCCTTCTTTAATGCTAAGCTGCATATCATATCTCTCTGTGGAGTCTCTGGTGGACCTTTCGGTCGGAGTGCACTTTGGGCCATAACAAATTCTATTTTTGTATCCTGTGCTCTGTCTAGTAAGCCATTAAAGATTTTGGTCAGCAGGTCTCAGAGGTGTAGGCTGAACTCTTCTCCTTCAGTTAGGCTTCGGAGGCGCAGATTGTTCCTGCGACCTCTGTTATCCAAATCCTCCATACAGAGTGCCATATTTTGCATTTGCTCTGTCTAGCACGGCAATGTGCTCGCAGTCGCCGTTTGAGCTGCTAATAGGTTGTCTTTATCGGCCTCCATTCATGAGATCCTGTCAGATAGCCCCTGCATATCTTCTCCCATGAGCTGCAGGTCAACTTGAATCAATGACTGTAGCTCTGCTGTGGTTGCCTTGAAATCATCCTTGGTCTGTAAGGCCCTGAGCGCTGAGGCCCAATCCATTGCCCCCTTAGCATGGTGTACATCCCATTCCTGTTGTCATAGAATCTGGCAAGGAGTCCCCTAACAGCTGGTAGTCCTCAGCCTGTATAGATTGGGATGAGAGATCCGTTGGGGTGGAGAGATATTGGGGCAATGACGGAGTCACTGCGGGTTTGTGGGAATCAGAAGGCTTAAATTAATCTGTGGCTCTGTTGGACTTCCCCATATTGAGCGTCGTGATAGAGTAGGGAATCATGTTAGGCTATAGTGGGGCCAAGTGAAGCTCCAAATTCAGTGTTCATTTCCCTCATGGCCATAATTATGCTTTTCATTTGTTGTGGACAACTTACATTTTTCTGTTTTCTGGATAACATTGATTTAAGCTTATAGATAGAGTTATGCATTAATTGTTTTAGATTCCCCAAGCATAGGTTTTGCTGGAGGGAGGTGGCTTTGGATGCTAAAGCCTGGGATGTGGAGATTAAGCCCCAGATCTTAACATGTAGTGGAGAGTGGCAGGAGGATGTCAGTCTGTTTTTTTTTTTTTTTTTTTAAATTCTACTCAAAACAGTAAAAAAGATCTATAGTGCTCAGCAAGGCTTTTTAGAAGGAGGGGTTGCTGGGGAATAGAACTATGCTGTGCACCCCTCTGTTAGTTAGGTAGCATAACATGATCACATTAAATACCTGGCTGCAGAGCATGTGCTTGTTTCCGCTCTGTTATCCTGGAGAGGATAAGTAGCACACCATTCATCAGTAGAGAGGAGGTGAGATAACCAAGACTCCTCACCTGTCAGGATATGTCATGACATAGCCCTACTTCTCAGTGTAGTGGTTCTACATTTTTCTTTGGGCTCAAAACCCAGGTGTTTCTGGAACCTTGTAATGCCAACGGCCACATTACAAAGTGTACAGGTGTTCTACAGTATGCATTGACCGACTAAAGGTTTAATTTGAAATTCAGACAGTCT
This sequence comes from Pelobates fuscus, assembly GCF_036172605.1. NCBI lineage: Eukaryota > Metazoa > Chordata > Amphibia > Anura > Pelobatidae > Pelobates > Pelobates fuscus. The sequence continues at coordinate 136,683,848 of NC_086317.1, forward strand.
TTCAGTAGTGATGTCGCGAACATAAAATTTTCCGTTCGCGAACGGCGAACGCGAACTTCCGCAAATGTTCGCGAACGGGCGAACCCGGCGAACCGCCATAGACTTCAATAGGTAGGCAAATTTTAAAACCCACAGGGACTCTTTCTGGCCACAATAGTGGTGGAAAAGTTGTTTCAAGGGGACTAACACCTGGACTGTGGCATGCCGGAGGGGGATCCATGGCAAAACTCCCATGGAAAATTACATAGTTGATGCAGAGTCTGGTTTTAATCCATAAAGGGCATAAATCACCTAACATTCCTAAATTGTTTGGAATAACCTGCTTTAAAACATCAGGTATGATGTTGTATCGATCAGGTAGTGTAAGGGTTACGCCCGCTTCACAGTGACAAGTAGATGGTGGGAACTGCACTCAATCCCAACGGCCAAGGGTGCTCCGGATCAGGACCAGCAATCCCAGAATTATACACGAAAGAAGAAAGGACCACAGGCACTCCAAATTGAAACCGTATGCAGATTTATTAGGAAAAAATGCAACGCCAAGCAACGTTTCAACCAACAAAGCTTGAAAAAGACCTTTGTTAGGCGAAACGTTGCTTAGCGTTGCATTTTTTCCTAATAAATCTGCATACGGTTTCAATTTGGAGTGCCTGTGGTCCTTTCTTCTTTCGCTTCACAGTGACAGACCAAACTCCCCGTTTAACGCACCGCAAACAACCGCAAACAGTCCATTTGCACAACCGCAAACTCCCCATTTGCACAAGGTTGGATACCAAGCTAGCCATGTCCCGTTCCTTGTCCTCACTGATGTAATTGAAGGTCTCTTCCTCCACCCAGCCACGTACAACACCAAGGGTCCCCGAAAGGTGACAACAAGCCCCCTGTATTTTTTTTTTAAATGTACACTACTGTTACACCAGATATTGTGGTGGAAGCTCGGTAGAAATTAAATTTAGTAGGCCGAGATTTCCACGTGGCATATGTGTAAATGTTGGTGTTAGTCAGTTACACGTAGCTAAGATACAATCAACAGTGTACTGAGCAAGTGCAGGAATGCAGAAACTGAAAACACTTCCCCTCCTCCATTGTTCTGGGTGAGCCATGTGGTCTAACAGGTAAGGGAAGTTAGGCTTTGTTCAGCTGAATGGGTAAAGAGTATATGTGGGTAGAGTTAACTATAGGAGGAGCTATATGTCTATATCATGCATTTACACAGTTAGTTCTGGGCTCAGATCTTGTTGTATTTTGGTGACATTAGTCCTTCTGAGCCCCGGTCGGTGAATCGAATAAAGAATCTCTTCCTTCCTGAAGAAACCTGTGTCCACTTCTCTGTGCTTGGCTTCCGTCAGTTTCTCCGGTATCATTTGGTGCATTGGCCGGGAAGCTCATCGTTAACGGTGGCTAAGAAGCAGAGGCGTGAGACGGTCTATCTTTGCCCACGCTCCCTACGGCTGCACCCCTGAACTTCTGCGTGGACCTCCTTTCGTCTCGGCGCCACTGGTCTGTTGTCCAGGAGATCATCGGCCTCTACGTAGTAAGTGCTGGGGTGCCCCCATCGATGAGTGTGAACCCAGATTCAAGAACGAGGAGGTAAGACAACTACTGTTTTAGACGGTGGACCCACTAGGGGTATTGGATACCGATTGTGCGGTAGGCCCATAAGGGGTTATTTGTGTATGGATCTGCCCCCTCAGTAGAGGGAAGGAGCGAAGGCGCACCGCTCAATTAAACGCCCTGTAGTCAGCCCGTTTAATTTTGGTTTGGAGTCAGGCTGGGTTCTGTGTAAATAGCCCAAGCCGGACACCGGTGTCTTGTCTAGACTAGCGTTCTACGGTGTATATTACGTTCGCTAGGTCGGAGGGACCGGGAGACTAAGCGGCGTTTGTGTAAATTCGGTCCACGAGATCTCAACCGATCTTGGCTAAGTGGGAAGGCGTGTAAATTTGGAACCCACTAGATTTTTGATAGAGTATATAGACTAAGAGGGTGCTGTTGTAAATTCCGCCCTCTAGTTCGCTATATGTGGTGCTTGGGCAGTGTGGCTAACCAAAACGGATGTAAATAGTTTTAGGTAGTCCATCAAGGTACTGGCCAATAGATTAGTTGGGAATTGTAAATGTGTTAAAGATTGTTGTAGTAGAGTGTATATCTTGCCAGATAGCGTGAGCTCTGCCGTCTAGCGAGAGTGTGAATAGTGTGTAACTGTATTATAGCGCATGGTACCATAACCATGTATAATAACTACTGATATTGTAAATAACTACTAATAACTGTCGTCTATGTTGTATGTTTAACACGATAACCACTACTAATTGAACTGTGACTTTAAATTGTACTCTAACCAATGCTAACCGTACTATAACTACTGTTTGTAAAGACGATGTTACTGGGGTATGTTATAGACGGGTAATTCAGATATAGGGAATTATAGCGTGGGTGACTGTATAGTTTCGCCAAAGGGCACAGTATTAGTTATTTAGTGACTGGTGTAACAGCTGTGTGTGTACGGGAATTCCCTGTATGTTTTGTTGTATGAGCTTGACCTAGTAACTGTGCCACATGGTGCTGTTGCCAAGGAAACGAGTGTGACTGTTGGAGGTGTGTTTGTTGTGTTTCTTTGAATTAGACGCTCCGTTGCTAAGTATGGGTGCACCGGAATTCAAAGATTGTTGATCCCTTAGAATGTATGCTAAATAACTTTAAAAAGGGATATAATGTGTGTGATTTTGGGGTTAAATTGGCTCCAAATCACCTGACTACCTTATGTAGTAGAGAATGGCCTCTGTGGTAATCTGTCTTGATTTAAATCTAGTGCAGCGTGTACATGTGGCTGTATCTATTATGCTTGAATTCTATGACCAGTTTCCATATTTTGACTGTTTAAAACAGTTTGTGTTACTAGATGGTTACCAAAACTGGTTTGTCCATCCCCAATGGAATCTGACCCATCTGACCATCCCTCAACTAAATTCTTTAGCAAGAACTGGTGCAGCTGGTATGTCCACCTGTATGTCTACCTACCCCCCAACTGGTTCTTTGTACCCTGAGGCCCTTTTTGGTGGAAGGGTATTTTAGTGTTTTTGTTATTATTGTTCAGTTTTATTATTAGCAGTCAAAAGTGTGAGGAGAATTCTTAATAACACTAACTGATTCCACTGAATCAGATAATTCTCAGCAATTACACAATACCATAATCACTGAAAACACCATAACCACTGACAATACCATAATCACTGAAAACACCATAACCACTGACAATACCATAACCACTGAAAACACCATAATCACTGAAAACACCATAACCACTGAAAACACCATAACCACGGATAATACCATAACCACTGAAAACACCATAACCACCGACAATACCATAATCACTGAAAACACCATAACCACTGATAATACCATAACGACTGAAAACACCATAACCACTGACAATACCATAATCACTGAAAACACCATAACCACTGACAATACCATAATCACTGAAAACACCATAACCACTGATAATACCATAACCACTGAAAACACCATAACCACTGACAAATACCATAATCACTGAAAACACCATAACCACTGACATAACACTATAATTACTGAGCCTTGTGTGCCTTTAGTAACAGTAAATTAGTTTTGAAATACAACTGGATGAAATGGTGAATGGTATAGGACGCTGGAATACACTTTTACCATTTTTGGTTACTGGTCAGGCTCCTCCTAGCCCTGTCCGAAACATTTTGTTAACCGAGTTGCTAACCAGTAAAATTAATTTATCCATTTCCATCTACCTCACCACTCCCCGACCGGAACCTATGACTAAACAACCCTATCTAAGTCCCACCCTAACCTGACAAATGACCGGTGCCCTCCAACGTTGACATTTACAAATGCCACTGCAGCTTACCCCTGGTCCACCACACATTGATATTAACGGTCAATTACAGTTGGCAGACCCTGTATTTGTTTATGTCCCTTTTACCATGACTGATCTGTTTAATTGGAAGACCCATAATTCCTTTACGAAAGCCGACGAGTCACCTAGTGCTTTCTATGAGAGATTGCTGGAGTCATATAGATTATATACTCCTTTTAATTCAGGGGCCCCTGAGAACTCTCGAATGAACAACTCAGCATTTGTCAGCCAGACCCAAGGTGATATCAAAAGAAAATTGCTAAAGTTAAAGGGATTTGTAGGAATGTCCACAGTTAATGGAAATTGCAAGTCAGGTGTATATGAACAGGGAGATTGAAACAAAGGAGGAGGTACAGAAATGGGTACAAGATAGATTACCTGTGAATATTTATCCACCTGTTCATTCTTACCATCCAGGGGATCAAGTGTGGATAAAAGAATGGAACACTGTTTCATTAGGTTCCAAGTGGAGAGGTCCCTATGTTGTTCTTTTATCTACCCCAACAGTTGTAAAGGTTGTAGAAGTGACTCCGTGGATTCATCACTCTAGGGTAAAAAAAACAAAACAGCGGCAGATTCCTGACAAGCTACCATAGATCCAGAGAATCCTTGCAAGATCCGGTTGAAGCGTGTGACCCAGTTGGATTAAAAGTGTTTTTTGCGAAGAGAATATTGTTAAAAGGGAACATCAACAAAGATCTACAAGTAGGTGTTTTGACGGCCACAATAAAGCCTGACCACCTATCAACGTTAAGCCAGAGGAAAAACCTCTGTGAAGAAAAGTGAGGATCAGGAAGGACTCCATTCCCTGCAGCCCTCACATCCTGGAAGCTGAGTCAGGAGTCGAAGAGTCGAAGAGTCAGGACAAAGATGTCAGGAGTGATGTGTTTGATAATGTGTATATTTGTGCTTTTTAATTATTCAGGAAGGTAGAGGTACCGACACACCAGGCTGTGAGGTATGCATTAAGACTACGAAAACAGGCAATCATATTTCCCAGACCCTTATTTGGCATTCACAATATGAGTGTAAAGGATATGTATCTAAGTGTAGATACTTGAGTATAGATTATAGTGTATGCCATCTAAGAGCAGGAGAACCTAGGTTTTTAGTCCAGAGTATCAACTCCGTACAATTTGGTTGACCCTTCGGAATGGAGACTCACAGGGGACCCTAATAAATGAGACCATACTAGAAACCGTACATTCTTCAGGTGTTCTGCTATTTGATGCATGTAAGGCGATATCAGGTGGTAGGAAACCGTGGAATGTATGTGATGATCTTAAATGGGAAACGTATGGGTCTAATGATAAATATATTTGCCCCAGTAGTAAGTACAAATATATGGATCCAAAGTGCCCAAACAAAGATATCATTATTGTCCGTATTGGTCCTGTGTAGGGTGGGCAACCTGGGGACAGACAGTAGATAAGGATATGATCGTCACTAAGTTGCCTACCAAGCCATATTGTAAGTCTAGGGAGTGTAACCCAGTCCATATACTTATCAATGACCCAGAACGATTCATAGATAGGTTTGGGAACTTATTTGGGTTCCAGATATATGGAACAGGTTTGGATCCTGGGACAATATTATTTATATGAATAGAGACCGATACTGTAGCAACCCAGACTCATCAGGTCTTTCATTCCTTCTATGAGGAGATGAGTGTGGAAAATAAGATCCCCCATAATGCGAAAAACTTATTTATAGATCTAGCCGAAAGCATTGCTGGTAGTCTTAATGTAACCAACTGCTATGTGTGTGGAGGTACTAACATGGGAGACCAATGGCCATGGGAAGCAAAGGAGGTCATGTATTCCGGTTCTGAGACAGTTGAACAGTTAATATCTTCTCAGACTAATTATCAAGTGAGTGTTAGAGGTAAATCTGAGTGGCGATTACAGACCTCCATTATAGGTTATGTTTGCATAGCAAGGAAAGGAATAATGTTTAATACATCTGTAGGAGAATTGACTTGTCTAGGGCAAAAAGCTTATAATGATAGTACAAAAGATACAACTTGGTGGTCAGCTTTAAATGTCTCAGAACCACCTAATCCGTTTGCAATTTATACCAATTTAAAGGAGGTGTGGTTTGACCTATCTGCTACATCTAGTTGGAAAGCCCCAGCAAATTTGTACTGGATCTGTGGTAAGAAAGCCTATTCGGAGTTACCACAGGACTGGGAAGGGGCATGTGTATTAGGTATGCTCAAACCATCCTTCTTCTTGTTGCCAATTGAAACAGGAGAGACCTTGGGAGTTAAGGTTTATGATGTGAAAAAGAAGCTAGCATCCTTGAATGTAGGTAGCTGGGAAGATAATGAGTTGCACTGGCTACCTTAGCGCGCTTCATTGCCAATAGGAGGGATGTAATATGTGAGGGAACTGGTTAACAGCCAAACTGTATGCCCATGAAGTGTTATTGTATTCTAATACAGGGATTCAAGCCTCATTCTACCATTAGGCAATTATGGATTCCTCTGTAACGCACATAGCCTTCTTACCAGGTAAACCAGTTGGGGTGTTGATAAAGTCCTACATTCACTTCCAGTGCAAATAGAAGGAGGTGTATGTGGAAAGTTCAATCTCAGCAACTGTTGTCTGCACATAGATGATGAAGGGCAGGCAGTGGCTGATCTCACAAGCCACATGGCTAAACTGACGCATGTACCGACTTAAGCCTGGAACGGGTACAATTCTAGTAGTTGGTTTGGAAGTCGGTACGAGCAGCTTGGAGGGATCAAGACATTGGTAGGAGGAGTCATGTTGATTATAGTGTTGTGTCTCTTTCTACCATGTTTGGTTCCATTGGTAATTAGGTCCATACAGAGTGTCATAGATAGCACGACAGAAAGGAAAACAGCTGCGCATGTAATGGCTGTTTGCAAGTATGAACCCTTAGCCCAGAGAGAATATTGTCTTTAGCGGGCGTCAAACCTTGTTTCGGAGCCCACTCGGTCAGGGGAGCGGCGGCCTCACAAGCTTTTTTGGCCGACACTTCCCTAGCCGACATTATACACTGCGCGGACTGAGCGCGAGAGAGTACGTTTAGAATGTTCTATTTCGGCAAACATCTCATGCTTCCTTCACATTGGTCAATTCAAAGCTTTAAAAATGCATATATGAAGCCCCCTGACATGTGGTAAAATTGAAGATTATATTAGCTTTAGTGTACTAATAATCTTAATTTTAGTAATGACAGGAGGCAAATATTTCCCACCCTATAGGATCCCTACCATGTTTCTCGTGTTGAACAGAATATGTCCTTTATGTTCAGGAAGGTAAGTACGTATGGTTTGTATGTTTGCTACTTAGACCTGTATCTTGTAGGTCTTGTATAGGTTGAATATTAGACATGAACCTTGCATTATGTTGTGTTTATAGATTCTTAAATATCATTGCTTTAGAATAAATATATATTGATATGTTTCACATTCTAATGTTCGTTGGTATATCAGATGCTTAATGCTTATTGTATGCGGACAAGTTATCACGCCAGAGACCTTTCACCTTTTTCTTTTTCTTGCAGCGTGAACGTCTTCTCATCGAGACAACGATTCACCTTCCATACCTCTGCATCGCGGAACTACTGGAGTTGGATATTCTAATATGTTGTTGAACTGTTGACGTAATATGATTATGTCTCTTGTTGTTATTTATTGTTTTGCTTCAAAGAAAGAGGAAGTGATGTCATAGACAGGGCCTTTTATGGGCACCATAACTTTTTTCTGATTGGTTGTTATGTTTCTATGCCGCTGGAGTTTTCAGTAAAGAAAGATATGCAAATATTCGCCTCCTGTCATTACTAAAATTAAGATTATTAGTACACTAAAGCTAATATAATCTTCAATTTGCATGAATTTTGAGATTTTATATCACTTACTGTACAATTTGCACTTTGATTGCAGTTGCACTTTGGTATATTTGTGCACTTTGGTTCATTATGCACTTTTAGTAGTATTGTGCACTTTAACTATATTGTGATTTTTTTCACTGTCGCTATATACCACCTTTATAGTAATTCTTTTTTTTTAATTTCTTTATTTTTGTTTCAGCATCCGCTACGGCAGTAAAAAGACATTGGGTGGCCCACGCAGGGGCCATTTATAGGCATATTATACAGTGCTTTAAACGGAATGTACATAGTGATGTCAAATATATATTTGTAGTGGTGTGCCGACCGGCGCTGATTTTCTTTTATCCGGGCGTTGTTAGCCCAAGTATTGAACTTATACATAAACAAAAACATGAACATTGGTAAGGTCGTGGAGTTTCAGTACGTAATTTCACAACTTATGGACCGGTTAACATTGTGCGGGTCTGAGTCTCAGTCGGTGGGCGAGGAGTCCCTGTGTTTGTGAGGTGTTTCTTAGCCCAGTTTTAGTTACTGTTACACAGTGGTCTCTCGTCGCCTACGTCTTTGCGTCCGTGTCCACCCAGTCGAGGTTGCTTTGCTAGTCTGGTATGTTAACCAAGCTGATGTACTGAGTGATCGTTCTCATAGGAAGTGGGGTAGGGTAGGGAATGGGGTTACGGGTTGAGGGGGGGGGGGTTGTTTTAGAAGGGGGATCATGCTCGTCAGGGCGCCCGGCAGGCACAAGCACACCCAGCCGCAGCTCGCGATTGTTAGATTATCTGAAATTATTCATTGATATAGGTTTCCCATGGTTGCCAGGTTTTTTGGAATGATTTTTCCGTATTTCTTATTTGGGCTGTTAGTTTGTCCATTAAGTATGTGTCTTTAATTTTAACTATCACGTCGTTGTCAGTGGGGACCGTGGGTTTTAGCCACGATTGTGCTAGTGCCCTTCTAGCTGCCAGTGTAAGTTTGTTCAGAAGTTGTTGTTCTTTTTTAGAAAGGCAGTCAGTTGGCCTGGATAGGAGGATGCCCAGGGATCTAGGTCTATGTGTCGTGTGAGGACCTCTTGTAGCAGTGATTGGATTCTTTTCCAGAATTTGGCCACCTCAGGGCATTCCCACCACATGTGGATAAAGGTGCCCTTGCCACCGCATCCCTTCCAACATGTGTCTGTCGTTGTTTTCCCCATCTTATGGAGCTGAGCAGGTGTGGTGTACCACCTCATGAGCATCTTATAGGCTTGCTCCTGATGTAGCACACATATCGATGTTTTCGCTGTCGCTTCCCATATGTCTACCCAGTCCTCTCCCTCTATTGCTCCCCCTAAGTCTGCCTCCCACTGGTGTATGTAATTTGGGACTGTGGCTCCCCTTTCTGGGGCGCTGAGCTGTGCATAAATTGTTGTGATCATCCCTTTTTGGATTGTTTCGGCGTCGCACAACCGTTCATAGAATGTCATAGGGGTCTGAGCTGCTTTCTTTATGTTCGGGTGTTTGGCAAAGTCTCGCAACTGCATATATCGGAAGACGTCCTTGGTTGTTAGGGGTGCTGTGGTTTGTAGGGTTTCGAAGGTTTTGAAGGAATCCCCGATGTACATGTGCTTGTATCTTTGCATTCCTGTGCTTTCTATCCCCCTGAAGTCTCGTGCGCTCAGCCCGGGCTCAAACGCTTTGTTCCGTAGGTACGGAGTCAGCGGTGAGGGTGTATGTTTCAGGGCGAATTTGGTGGCTGTCAAGTCCCAGATCCTAATGGAGTTAAGGATCGCTGGGCAAGATGTATGCAAGGATGGTCGGTCTTGTTTAGGCACCCATATCCAAAATTGAGGGAGGTCAGTGTGCATTAGTTTTGTCTCTAGGTCTACCCGTCTATGTGCTCCCTCCGGTGTATGCCATGCTATTATCTGGGCCAGTTGGGCTGCCAGGTAATAATGATAAAGGTTCGGGAGTCCCAGCCCACCTCTCGCTTTAGGTCTGTACAAGGTCTGTCGAGCTATCCTATGTCTTTTCTGTGCCCAGATGAAGTTGTCTATGTGTGTTTGTAGTGTTTGCAGGTCTTGCTTGGTGACTTTAGTTGGAAGGGCCTGAAACAGGAATAATATACGTGGGAGCAGCGTCATTTTGACCGCATGCAGTCTACCAATCCACGATATGGGTCTCTCATGCCATTTTTCTAGGTCCCGGCAGAGCGCTTGAATGGTGGGCGTGTAATTGGCGCTGTATAGTTTCTCCGGGTCAGCCGTGAGTTTGACCCCAAGGTATTTAATGTCTGATCTTGTGAGTTTGAGGGGGTAGGTGTTTTTTATGTTATCTATCCCTTCTCTGTCCATTTCTATTGGCATGGCTACTGTTTTGTCTAAGTTGATTTTGTAGCCTGAGACGCGTCCGTATTCTTCTAGTATTGTCACCAGTCGGGGCAGTGATTGATTTGGGTTGGTTAGTGTTACCAGGACGTCATCCGCATATGCGGAGACTTTGAACTCCTCGCCTCCTGCCTGTATACCTGAGATGTTCTCGTCTTCCCTTATCCTCTGTAGGAGAGGCTTCAACGAGAGGACGAAGAGCAGGAGGGAGAGGGGGCAGCCCTGTCTTGTGCCGTTGGTTGGCGTAAACGGGGTCGGGATCGCACCAGGTACTTTGGTCTGCACCCTCGGTTGGGTATATAGGGCCTTGATGCCTCTTATGAAAGCGTCTGGCATCTGCAGTCGTTCAAGTAGTGCGAAGAGGTAGTGCCATTGCACTCTGTCGAACGCCTTCTCCGCGTCCAGGGAAAGGATCAGAGAAGGCGTCCGAGACCTCACCGCCCACCATATGATGTCCGCCCCCCTCCTGGTGTTTTCGTACAGTTGCCTTGTTGGTACAAAACCGACCTGGTCCGGATGGACCAGCGCACCCAGGAGTTGGTTAAGTCTTGTAGCTAATATTTTCGCGAAAATCTTTACGTCAAAGTTAATCAGGGAGATGGGTCTATAGTTGGCGGCTTCAGTTGGGTCTCTCCCTGGTTTAGGTATTAGTGCTATGTCGGCAGTGAGCATATCTGAATTAGGGTGCCCGCCCTCCATCCATTCTGCGTACATTTTCGTGAGGCTGGGCGTCAGTACGTCCCTAAAGATTTTATAGTAAGAGCCGTCGTAGCCGTCTGGTCCCGGGGCTTTGTTGCCCTTAAGGGCTGTGATCGCCTTATTAATTTCCTCTTCACTTATAGGTGTCCCTAAGGTGTGTAGGACTTCCAGGGCTAGTCTTGGCATGTTCGTATTTGCTACATAGTTCGCTACTTCTTGTGTGTGGTCCCTATTGTCGCTACTGAGTGTTGGGGAATGGTTGTAAATGTGTGCGAAGAATTCTGTGAATATCTGATTAATCTCCGTTGGGTGTTGGGTTATTTGGCCCTTTTTATCTTTAATGGCCGAAATAGTATGGTAGTTGGGTTTGGGGTTCAGTGCCCTAGCCAGTAAGGTGTCCATCTTGTTGGAGCGTTCGTAGTAGAGGCGTTTTTTACGGACTAAGTCTCTCCCCAAATCCTCCACTGCTATAGATCTAATTTTGTGTCGGAGTTCCCGGAGGTCTTGGAGCCCCTGAATTGTAGGATTGTGTTTGTGTTTGGCTTCTGCCCCTCTCAGCGCCTTTTGGAGCTCGAAGAGGGCTTCTGCTCTCTGTTTCTTCCGTCGGGTAGCGAGTTTAATGAGGGTCCCTCTCAGTACCGCCTTATGTGCGGCCCATATCGTGGATTGGGTTAGGTCCGGGTGGTCGTTTTCCTCAAAATATGTCAGGATTTCGTCTCGGAGGAGTGTCTCTGTCTCTGGGTCTTTGATGAGTGTGCTGTTAAGTCGCCATTTCCAAGGTGGTTTAGGTCCTGGGATCCTGAGGGTCAGTTCTATGTCGGCATGGTCCGACCATGTAATAAGGTTAATGCGTGCGGTCTGTACCCATGGGATCCCAGTTTGGTTCACCAGGAACATGTCAATGCGAGAGTATGTGGAGTGTGCAGCCGAGAAGAACGTGTAGTCTTTTACACCCGGATTCCGCAACCTCCAGGAGTCAAATAGTTTTGTCTTCTGTATGAATTGGGTCAAGAGTTTGTCCTGTCCCCTCGTGCTCTGTGCCCTTGGTCCGCCGGTTGGGGTGCTACGGTCTACCGTAGGGCAGTGAGTAGCGTTCATGTCGCCCCCTAGAATTATGATACCGTGTGATAGGGTCTGAATTAGCGTGTGTAGGTGTTCCCAGAAGCCTGGGTCTGGTTGGTTAGGTGCGTAGATATTGATGAGGTGGTATGTGGTGGCATGTATTGTCCCTGAGACGATGACATATCTTCCTGATGTGTCCGCGCTTGTCGACTGTACTATAAAGGGGCATTTTTTATGTAGGAGAATTTCTACCCCGTTTTTTTTGACTAGGGCCCTGGAGGAGTAAACCCTGGTGTAGATGTGGTCCTTTAATTGGATCCGGGCTGAGCGCAGGAGGTGTGTTTCTTGTATGAAAGCTACGTCTGTTTTTTGTCTTTTCACTTCCCTCATTAGCAGGCGTCTTTTGGTCGATGTGTTTAGCCCATTAACGTTAAGGGAGGTGAATTTTAGCGTCGTCATGTTGTGTGTCTTTTGGAGTTACTGTATTTCACGAGTGCTGCGAGACTGTGCCCTGCCTGCCGAGCGCCCCTTCGAGTCTTGCTGTTCCCTGGGTGAATCCCTTGGGGTCCACAAGTCTCGGGCCCAATACTGGGACGGGCCGGGATGTAGGGGGGGGTGGGAGGGTGAGGAGAGGGGGGGGGTAGGGGAGGGTAGCTTGAGGGGGGGGAGGTAGTTGGCGAAACTACTATATTCGGGGAAGCACCCCGGTCTTATCAAGTAGTGCCGGGTGTCTCGGGGGGTGACTACCCGCCCCGCGGTACCTTGTGCTAGCGCGGAGGGGGCAATCAATCGCCGAGCACCCTGATGTCGGTCCGTGTAGCAAAGTTATTCGTCACCCACGTTATTGGTCACGTCGGCGTGCGTGAGTCAGGTCGTCCGTGTGTATCCCGTCACATGCAACATATATCTACAACATTATGTGCGACAGTTATTGAATCACAAAGTTAAACAAAATCAAGATAATAGCGAGAGAGGAAAAAGAAACACATTATACAAAATAAACAAAATAATCACCCCTCTTCTTTTCGATTGTGGCTGCCTAATCTACCAGCCCTTGGTCGTCCCCACTAAGTAGTTTGTGTAGAGGGTTCGGTTTGTGATGCATCCCTGCCGTTGGCTACCTAGCAGACCCCTAGTTCCATACATACTAGAATGCTCCGACTATTGAGGGAGTGGTTCCTCCAGTCTTTATTATGTCGGTTACGCTCGGGCCCAGCCGGTACCCATGCCCCTTTGCGGTGGGGGTCTATAGCTACTAATGCATCGAGGTGTGTGGTTCCCAGTGTGTGATGGGTGTGAGTGAGGAGGTGTGTGACTGGTTGTTCCTCTCCCTGGGCCCACTGATCCTGCCACTCGCCTGATCTGCCCCCCCCCCTCCCCCCATTAGCATAGGCATAAATATACAACATAAGGTGGAAACTTGCGTGTCTAGTTCGATGCGAGGCGGGTACTGCAGTCCGTTTCATACTCTGGGAGGGACTGTGTTTATTAAGGAGTATATGTTTAGGTAGTCCTTTTGGCCAGTACTGCCTGTGCAGTCTTGCTCATCGTTGAAGTCCATCTACTGATAAAGTTTTTAAAGCGGTGGACTTTGCTTGAGTGCTTTTTGATGTCGGTGGCTCCCTCGTCCTTCACGTCTGTCCGCTGGGGTTTAAACTGTTGCTTGCCTTTAATGTACTCTCGGCTATTTCCATCTGTTTCCGCACCTGAGTGCTTCAGTTCGTGTCAGACATAGGTATTATACTTTCACCTTGGTTAGTCGATCTGTGGTAGTTGGCATTTTACTTAGGCGTTTCTTTTTCAGGGGTATTTGTAGGTGATTTTTGGATAGAGGTGTTTTTAATAAATTGTCTCTCCCCTTCCTCTCTTTTCTCTTCCCCTTCTCCTTTCTCTTTTCTTTTTTTTTTTCAATTTTTCAATTTTTTTTTTTAAAAATAAAAAATAAAAGTAGATTGTTCAAAAAAATAAAATCATTTCTTCTTCTCTCTCTTTCCCTCCTCCAGCTCTTTGTTACCAGTCTTGTGTCCTTCTTTCCTTTTGTGTATAGTTTTTAATTGCTGATCTTCCATCTCTTTTGGTTTTTTTTATAGCGTAACGTCCACTTCTTTTGGTAGACTATCTGGTGTTCATGGTATGTCTTTTTGTATTTTCTTTTTATGGTCCTCTGTGATGTCTTGTTTTTTTTCGTTACCTTCTCCTTGCCGTTTACCCTTTATTTACGTTTTTCTCCATTTGATGTTGGAGCACGCTGTAGTCTGGTTTTGGCCTGTATGGCCATTTTTCTTTGTGGTTCATAGTGGGGTTGTTAGGGTAGCTGGTGGTCGTTTATAAGTCTCTGTTTGCCTTTACTTTGTTGATTCATTTTGGTTATGTCGCTGGTTTGGGGTGTATTGTGGAATGTTACAGTCCGCTGGATGCGGAGTGGGGACCCTGTGATGGGAAGGGGGTCTTTTAGCTTCTATTAAGGCGCGTTACCGTCCATTGCTTCGCCGTCTCTGGGTAGAAGTCCTAGCGCCTGGATGCCCCTCTGGGGGAGATGGAAGTCTGCCGGAACCTCAATGCCTATGTCCCTCAGGAAGGCCCTGGGGTCCGCAGTGGGCAGTAGTACAGCCGGTCTCGGCCCGTTAAACACTAGCATTTTGAAGGGGTGTACCCAGGCAAAGTTCAGTCCCTTGGCTCTGACAAGATCCGCAATGGGCTTCCACTCCCTGCGCCTGGCAAGCGTGGTTGGTGCTATGTCTTGATATAATTGGAGTGCGGTGCCGTCCAGAGTGTATGTGTGGTGTCTGGTACTTTTGATGATGGCTTCTTTGGTGGAGAAGAAGTGCCACCTCATAATCACATCTCTAGGTGGGCCATTGGGGGGTCCCTTGGCCCTCAGTGCCCTGTGCGCCCTGTCTATTACCCACATATGTTCAGGGATAGCTGGTAATTGCGTTTTGAACATGTCTGTGAGTACCTTCTGGATGTCTGTGTCTTTAATTCGTTCAGACAGTCCCTTTATTCTCAGGTTGTTTCTTCTCGACCTGTTTGAAGCGTCCTCAATTTCTGCCTCCAATTCGGCTACTTTGGATATTAGGGTGTTGGTGGCAGTAGCGGTCTCGTTGTGGGCCGTTACCACCTGGTCCATCCTCCATTCCAGGGCTTCAGTACGTTGCCCCACAGCCTGGATTTCGGCTTTTACTTCCTTTGCCGACCTTTCAATCTCGCCTGCTAGATAGTGCTTTACCTCTGCTAGTGAGCGCATTATGTCCGAGATGGTAGCCTGTTGCGTCGGGACAGTCATATCCCTGGTGCCCGGGGAGCTCGGGGAATCCGCGCTCGCGTGGCCGCCGCCATCTTTGTGCGCTTGCGGCCTGGGCGTTGTGAGGAGGTCGGCTACGGATGGGGTGCCATCTCTTTTTTTTTTTACTGTTTTTTTTTTGTTGTGCCATCTCCGGACACTTCTCTGATGCTCTGCAGGTAATTTTGGGTGTTGGTGAGCGGGTGTGTTGCGTCTGGCGTGGTTTTTCGGACCTCTCAGGGTGCAGAGCTCTCTGCCTAAGCGGCCATTACTCTCGGCGGTCAAGCCACGCCCCTCCCTTTATAGTAATTCTGGTGTATATACACGTACTACCTTTTTGTATGTATTGTTAGACTTATGTATGTAAATTCTAGACCCCTCATCTAGTCTAAATCCTTCCACATATGACTAGAACAGTGTTGGAGTGACACCCTTTCCCTAATCGTTCTCCAAACAACACAGATTTTTAAGATCTGAAATATGGAGTAGTAGAAATTTTTTATTTACTCACTTGTATAAATTTAGAAATTCTCTTTGAATTCCCACTTTAGTGAATAGCCCTCAAAGTGTTTGGACGAGCAGATCATCTGGCAATTATCTAGTGATGTCATGCTGCATTTGTTACGTCATTGTCTGACCCACTGATTAGCCACTGATTATGCTGAATCCACTCACTAGTGTATTTGGAAGCTTTGCAAAAGGTACTCTACTCACTGGTGCAGCATTTTTATTCAAAGAATTTGAATATTTTAATTTCCTCTTGTTTTGCAATGCCATTTCTGAAAGTAAGTAATCTCATTTTATTATGACTCAAAATTATTGAATAAAAAAATATATTTTTAAATGGTATTTAATTATGAAATCTAACTGGTTACAAGGATAATTGTTATTTTGAAAAGTGGTGGGCAGAAGTAATATAATTGTTTTTACACAGAGGGACAGTCCAAATTTTGTACACAACAATTAATATTAGTGTTCTATGCCATTTGCTGTCAGTACAAATGGAATGAAGGTGGGGAATAATAGCTGGTGGACTCCAGGTGAGAATTTAAACAATACTAAAACAGTTTGACTACTTACAGTGGAGGGGAGCGGGGTGAGAGGAGAGGCACCATAACCACTACAGCATGTTGCAGTGGTTATGGTGCTTGGAATGTTCCTTTGATGGAGTTACTTCTTTGCAAAGTGAATGTTGGGACTGGATGCAGTTAACATTTTATTAAGTCTCTTCTCTCATATATAGAAATGTCAGATACTCTCTGTTTTCTTTTATTGTCTCACATGTAAATTGAAGTATCCTGAAAAAGTTTTTATTTCCATGTATAGGGAAAAACACTTTCAAAACTGAACCAAAAAAACACTTGGAAATCGCAAGTGAAGAATGAGAAAGACATGCAAACTGAAGAAATACTACTAAAAGGACAGGTAACACCTTTAATAATATGGAAAGCAAAGACATTTGCCACTTGATTTACTATGCAGAGTAAATAGCCGTGCCAAGCTTTCAGTTTCCCTCCCTGGGAGCTGCATACCAAATCTTTCTCAATTTCATTTTATGAACTTCTAATCTCGATCATCATTATTACATTTCTATACACCATACTAAATGTTTTTATTTTCAGATTAAACTTTCAGGGAAGGAGGAAATTTCAACTGAAGTACAAACAGACAGCAAAATACTTGTGGACCAGGTAAT
Organism: Pelobates fuscus; assembly: GCF_036172605.1. NCBI lineage: Eukaryota > Metazoa > Chordata > Amphibia > Anura > Pelobatidae > Pelobates > Pelobates fuscus. The sequence goes on from NC_086317.1 coordinate 136,700,724, forward strand.
TGTAATTCAAATAATATTGTATACTCATGCTCTTCGAGTCTTGAATACATTATTGCTCTTAATATATTTACATCATGAGCATCTGTAGGTCCAGTATATTCAATCATCACCAATCTTCACTTCCCATTCAAACAAAAAAAACAAACAAAAAAACAAGGCAACTTGACTATTCAAATATGTACATTTTATTTTTATATATACACATATAAATGTATGTATATCTGAGTGCAAATGTGTCACAGTTTATGTATTTGTCTGAATGCATGTATGTGTGTGTCTACATGTGTGCATGTTTATAGTGTGTGTGTGCACGCAGTGTACGTGTTTAACAGTGTGGATAGCAGTGTGAGTAGCAGTGTGTGTAGCAGCAACATGTTGAACTAATGTCTGTTTGTGTCTAGTGTGGGTAGCAGTATATGTCTGTGTCAATAAGAGCATGTGTGTGCTAGTGTGTTTAGAAGTGAATGAAGTGTGTGTGTGTGTGTGTGTGTGTGTGTGTGTGCGCCAAAATATGTTCTAATAATGTGTGTGTCAGTGTGGCTTTGTGTGCCTGTTATGCATTTCTGAGTTGGCCATTCTGGTCCCAGTCCTCTCTCCTAACTCTGCAGGACATGTTTGTGTTCAGTCTGGGGGCGGGGCCATGCACAAATCCCTGTGTTCAGTCTGAGGGGGCGGGGCCATGAAGAGATCTGGTTCCATCAGAATGCATACAAAGATCATACAGCAGCCGCTGTTCTAGTCAGCAAACTCCTGGCAGGAGGTAAGATGGGGCTTTTAACAAACACAGCAGGAGCCCCCATCAGACATGGCACTGTATGCAGCTTCCCACTCTGCCTAATAGGGAATTAGGCCCTGGCTCAGGATATATTTTTGATATTGATATTATTTGAAGTAATTGAGTTAACTCTTTTCTTTTCATAGTCTATTCTGTGCAATGTGGTGACAATAACCGAAGAGCCAACAGGGGAGACATACAGTGCTCCTAAAGAGGTAATAGACTAAACAGTATTTATAGTTTACTAATTAGATTAAAAGAACACCCCCACCCCCATAACAAATTCAGCGAATTCTTTTGTGAGTGTCCGGGGGTACACTTTCTCTCAATGGGCACTGGCAGTCAGTGATAGGCTATGAGTGACAGCTGACTCTCAGTCTATAACTTGCTGTTTGGCGAAACATTCTTCATAATGTGGAGGGAATGAGGATGAAAGCTGGGCGGCAGAGGTTTCAGGGGCACGTGCTTGAATTTCAGGGTTAAAACATTGCAAAACTGTTGATTCCTGAATGTAAGAAGGCACCTGGACTTTCCTAAACCCATAACTTCAATGAGCAGAAGAAGAGAAGGGTGGTAGGATCCCTTTAATTTTTAGAACACAGCGGTAGAGATGTTAATGCTAATATTTTGTGTTTACTTTGTTAGATTGTGTCAAAGGAAAAATATGTTATTGAAAACAGAAGCTTTCTGTATAAAATGTTCTGGTGCTGCTCTAACTGCTACAAGAACACTGATGAAGTAATCTCCATCCCCATTGCAGTGAAAACCGTGGAAGAATAGCTTCTATAAAATTATTGATGGAGATGGTGCATTTATTATATTTTGACATTAAGTATTAATAAAGTGAAATAATATAAATTTGTGATTGTGCCTGATAACTTTTTATGCATATTATGTATTGTATTTTTAAAGGAAATATGTATATATAACAGCATTAAGTATGCATATAATATATATATATATATATATATATATATATATATATAAAAATGGAAAACTATTTTTTTTCACAGTTTTACTTACTGAAATTTCTGTGTTAATACAAATAAAGAAAAATAACTCAGTATCAATTAACTTATAAGTATTTGCTGATTGTTAACCCCTTAGTTTTGTTGTTTGGTACTTAGAAACGTGACTGTTTTTTTTTAAACCAGCAAGCAAACACTACACTAATATACAAACTTAAATAAAGCATTTAAACGTTTGAAAGGTATGTAAAAAAACTCTTATAAACAAAATTAGAAACTTTTCACACAGTTTATTCCTGTGTGTAGTAACATATACCGTACATATATACATTTTCAATGTAGAATGATTTTATATATTATTATGTTTGTCTTCTAAGTTTAAACATCGATATGGGCAGAAAAATAAAAAAACAAAGACCTGACAAACTGAAACCAGGCATGAGCATAGGCGACTTATGGCGGCAGGCACATGACGACACACTGCCCAAGATGGCCGCCTACATGGGAGACAGCTCCGACTTCTCAGATGACCAAACCCTGGAACCAGGGAGCCCCCACTTACCTGCCCTGCGGGAACCAAACCTGAAACCAGCATCTACAACCTCCAAACCGGACTCAGCTCCGGTCACTAAGGCTGACATGCAGGAACTGCTGGCAGGGCTCAGAAGCGACCTCCAAACAGACATGGCAACGTTCCGCAGGGACCTGCAAGGCCTGACTGGCCGTATGGGTGTCAGGGTACCTGAGGTCTCTACCTCCGAGAGAGGTAGAGACTTAGTCGTTCATCCATCCGGACGGCTTGATTTCCCTCTTTCTCGCGGTCCATCCGGTCATGCAAAGCCGGCCGCGAGGGAGTGACTCCCTTTTATAGCATGACGCCCGGAAGTCGACGTCAGGACGTCAACCCGGAACGACCTGTCACTCAATTGGTTCAGGACCAATCAGGACTCGTCGGAGGTGTGTCTACTTATCTGAACAGGGCATTTAACAGTGCTTCTTTCATTAGCTCATTGCCCTGTCGTGGTTCTAGCTTGTTCTAGTCACTCAGTGCTCGTGTTTTCTAGTTATCCCTTTTGGTTTTGACCCGGCTTGTTTGCTCTTCTCTGCTTATCTCTGTTACCCTTGATTCAGCTTGTCTACCGCTTACCTGTCTTCTGTTACCCTCGACCTTCTGTTACCCTCGACCTTGTCTTTGACCATTCTCTACTGTACTACTTACGTTAGTCCGGCCATTCTAAGGTCCGGTATACGTATCTGGCTACTGTTTGTACTCTGTGTGTTGGATCCCTGTCCCGATCCTGACAATGGGAACCCTGGAAAGCGACTCCCACAACGCAAAAGCACAACTCACTCACCTACAAAATGAGATTCAGTGAACGGCAGTTTGCTGCACTGGAAGACCGCAGGCGCAGCAACAATATCAAAATCAGAGGGGTAGCGGATACGGTACCAAATGCAGAGCTACCACACTTCATGAGAAGACTCCTAGCAGCGATACGGACCCCCAAACAGGCAAAAACGGTGGTAATCGAGTGCGTGTTTAGGATCCCGAGACCAACAAAGGCACCTGCCATGGCCCCACAGGATCTGATAGCGCGCTTACAAACGGAGCATGACAAGGGTACAGTAATGGGAGCGCTCAGGGGGAAAACTCCATATAACTTCGAAAACTCATCTCTCACCTTCTATGCGGACCTATCAGGGAGCACTTTGGCGTGGCGCAAAACCGTGCACCCGATCCAAGACCTCGAAGGGGCTGAGGGCATACTAGAGACTCTGGGTCTCCCACAGGACGCTCTCACCAACAAGGGGTCGGGTACAACAGCCACGACACACATCTGGGATCCGGCTGGCACAGCCCCTTTTGTGCCGCGAAGACCCCACACGGATGCATACCAGGCAGTCGCTACTTGAAATCGGGACACTGATCTTCATAGAGAGCCCTCTGCCAAAATTAGCACCCTGACCGCAAGAGTTTACACTGGAATATGTTTTACTTATGTTATAATTTATGCTATACCTTTCTGCCCACATCTCTAATCTAACACATACCAGGACACACTTTAATCAAATATCAACCTTACACCCGCTGACCCACCTTGAATGCAGACCAGCATTCCCTACTTACACTGTTCCCATACGACCAGCACCCTGCTTTCACTTGACTAGCCGACTACCTACCACAGCGCACGACTAGGGGCACCTCACTAGAGCTGACCTACACAGCAAGAATTCGGCATACCATCAAACACTGGCTTACCCATACTCAGGGTACATGACACTGCAGGCTGCACTAAGAACACCCGGCAGCCTGCTAAATGGAGGTGGCCGCCACCACGCTTCTCCTTACGGACATTTATCCCTCTGTACATAGTTCTAGATTGCGGTACGACCAGATATCCCTTTATTTACAACCCACATACGGCTAATGGGAACAGGACAGGGTAGAAAGGGTTACCTTAAACTGGGCATCACTGTCCTGAGGTGGAGAGACACAGCGACGAATACACCTTGTTCGCCCTACCTAAAATGAGGCACCTAACGGGTTCCTTACATTAGTAGCCGGCACGATGTAGGGGAGTCTGTCCTGGCGTAAGCCCGCCGGAAAACAGGCCCCCGCTACACGGAGTCCCATTCAGGAGAACGAGGCACCTACCTACCTACACTCCAACTGCCACATAGACAGGCATGTCTCGCTCAAACTACAGGTTCCACGACTGGTCCCCACCACATATTGCACTGTGGCTGCGACACTACATATAGGCGAAGCAAGAAAGAGGCAGTGCTCCCGTAACTAGCCCTACAAAGACAGGTTCGCACTTACACCAAACACACCTTTTCACACCCTTACCTCATGGAGGAAAGATCTGCCCACACACCCTTAACTAACCGGACACCAAAGACCTATTTAGCTACACGTTTGTTGGTTACTCGAACGTTACTCTTTTTATCTATTTTTAAAATGTGCAGCCTACTCAAAATGCTGACCAACTGTTATGTTATCCATATTTTGCTTATTCTGGTGCATGCACATGCTGTTGGGGCATTGCAGGCACAGCTATGTTATTCCCATGCACAACAAAAAGAAAGAATAAAAAAAAAACAAAAAAACATCCAAATGTATACATTTCACAGGAGTTCAGTTACTGTGTTCAGTTACTCTCTGATAGTCGCCAACGTACGGTCCAGAACCGCCAGATAGTGGAAAATAGTATATTACCATTTTTTCTGATTTTTGTGTTCAGCTACATTTTCTAAATAAAACAATACCCACAATAAGGCCCAAACTGGCCGTTGGGCAAACCGGGCAAATGCTGGAGGCTTGCGATGGCCACTGGCCGAGAGTAAAGATCCCCAGCCCTTATTTTCTGCAGAGCGAGGGGAGATGAAGTGCAGAAAGGATTACCACGTCAACTCTCCAAAGATCTCACGAGAGGAGTGTACTCTGCCTACATCCTGAGGAAAAGGTAAGAAGAAGGGAGGAGGACATCCCTCACTCAAGCATACTGCACCCCTTCATGTGCACTCTCTACAGCCCCTAGCCACACAATAAAAACAACTGAAACTGAAATACAAAAGCACCACATCAGAATCAGCTCACTCTACACACACGCAATTTCACAATCAGCCTCCAAACACATATACAGTATTCTTTCCGGGAATTTAAACACAATTCGGGAGTATGATTAATTTAGTTCGGTGTGATAACTAGGCTATAAACAATAATGTAGTTATGTGACCTTAGTGGTGAAAACATGCTGGGGCTTTAACAGTTAAGGCATTACATATGGTATCACCGAGTACAGTGAAAGAAGTATGTGTAACTCTAGCTTACTGGCCAAGGTGAAGAATGAAAGTCAGGTATTGTCAAAAACATATAGGATGCAAGCATTTCTGGTCATCTGTAGCATTGATGTGTGTTACTATTTATGCTTAGCTGACTTGTAAGCAGATTAAGAATTGATACCTGTGTGAGCAAGCTTAGGTACAGCGTGGCTCATGCCTGTTAGTTCAGGGAGACATTGCAAATGAGACAAGGTGGGCACACTCGACTAAACGACAAAATAGCCCCAGGAGAAGGCTAATACAATAAATACTGGGTGCTCACCCACATAAGGCTCTATCCCCTGAAGAACCCAAAATACATAACAATGTGAATAGAGTAAGGAGCACAACCATAAATCTTTATATATATGAAAAAATCTTTATTACATGGGTATATACTACAGGACTGTCTCTTTAAATATCATCCACAAAGATACAAAGTCATGCTATTATAAAGCATTTACCAGAAAACAATTCTAGACATATATAAACGCACAATGCGTGATATATAAATGAAAGAAGTATCATGCAAACAGACCACTGTAATACTAGTATAATCAAAACCCAGACATATAAAAAATGCAACAAACCATACCAAATTCAGTGAGAAGCAGGGACAGAGTCAATAAAAAAAAACAAAGTTTCGGCTGAAAAGCCTTTGTTCAGGGAGACATAACAAGTGACCTAACAATTGGTTAACAAGTGACCCATGTTAGCAGGGTGCGTGAAATCCCTCGCGTCAAGACAGCTTATGATAAAGAGGGGAGCGAAAACAAAAACAGAAAGACCTGTCGCAATTTTAACCACTAGTCTTGTGAAGGGGTTCGGGTGGGCTGTAAGGAAGGACCGTTTTGTCATCCAAAGTGGGTCTATCGGGGGGGCTGCACGGTTAATTCAGGTATAGTCACCAAAAGTCCCATGAGTCTTGTCACCTGGCCCTTCTCAGCCGATGCCCCCATGTGGCAGAAGGTGTGCAAGCCTCCCGGTGAGCTGTCGCAGGGCAATTCCTGCAGGTGCTTCCTTCGGTGGTGCAGCTGGGAGCTGTTCCCATGCGTCCCAGGGATGCGGTCTTTGGGGCTGGTCAGCGTCGTGGCTGGCTGTGTGAGTATTGTGAGGACTCACGCTGTGCCGGTTCAGAGTTGTTAGTGCCGCTGATTGGGAGTTTGGATGGGTGTCTCGATCTGTCCTGTTTAGAGGCTTGGGGTTGTGAGCGTAGCTGTCCGAGGGCCCCAGCGCCGTTTCCCGCCATATTGATCTTTGGCTTTGTTTCCATCTTGAGGTCGCTCGGGAGTTACAGGATGGGTACTCCTGCAGGTGGCGCCGGGTAGCCGGGCGTATTCACGCCTTTACCGCTCTCACCGCTAGCTTGTAGGTCTGTCTCTTGTCTTTAAGCTTCGCCCAGAGATAGGTGCATAGCCAGCTTACAAACTCTAGCGTGTGCGTGGGCAGCTTAATTGATGTTCGCTGGGTCCTAGGCTGCTTCTGAGCTGCCATCTTGGCTGGGCTCAGTTTGTCGCGTGTGGCTGGTGGTTTGGTCGCATGGACAGGCGATAATATGGGGGTTAGCGCCCCCAGTGAGGACCGGGATGTCCCCCGCCGGTCCAGAGGGGGGGGGGGGGGTAGGGTTGCCGCCGAACCAGACCGAGTATTTAAAGGCAGGGAGGTCGGCCGCCTCTCCCCAGCCCTTATTCAGTAGGCCGCAGCAATGTGGCTCAGGTCTTCATCGGGTTACAGGCTAGATTCGGGTGTCTGCGTGTGGCTCAAATGTCCCACTTCCAGATAATGCCTTCCAATAGCATTTATTAGTCGATTAGTCAGGGTTGTCCCGCTTCAGAGTTAGAAAGGCCCGGGAGCTCAAGTCCCACACTTCTGCCCCGCATGGAAGCCAGGCTCCGCCCCATTTTGAGCTTTATTGAGGTGCCGCTTTTTCACAATTTTTTTTTTCAAAGTTTGTGATAATTTTTTTTTTTTTTTAGAATTTTTCTATAGGCATTGTATTTTTGCTTTTTTTTTTTTTTTTTTTAAATCTCATGTGTTTCACTGTTAAAACATTTCCTAAACTCTACTTGGCAACATCTCCTGAGTACTACAATACCCCTATGTGCACCTTTTAAAATTATTAATCCTAAACATTACGTTAATCCTAAACCTAACCCTTATTCTAACTCTAATTCTAATCCTTGCAATAGTGTTAGCTGGATTCCCTTGCAGATTTTTAGTACAGGGAATGCTTTGCTTATTTCAGCAGAAGCATTCTATTTCTAGCCAAATCCTAATACTTATCCTAATTTTACCACTAACCCTAATCTTAAACCTTACCTTAATCCTATCAATAGTGCTAGAAAAATCCCCTCTACATATGTCAGCAAGGGATTCCCTCTGCTGATATCAGTTGAGTGAGTCACTTAACAAAAGCAATAGCCATATTCCTATAAGTAGCTGTGCTGAAAAGAAGACAAGGAGCAAGAATACATTTAACAGTGCCAGTAGCCAGATTTAAACAGAAATAAAAGCAGGGCTCGAGTCCTGCAGGAATGTGTGGGAACGGCGTTCCTGCACTTTTTTTAGAGCAGGACGCCGTTCCGGATTGTGGTCCTGCAGGCACTCACGCGCCGGCAAAAAATGCCGCCCCCAAATGTCCCCCGTGCTCCCCCTGTCATGGGGGAACTCAAGAGGTGGCCTCATGGCCACCTGATGGACCCCCAGCTGGCACCTGTCTCCCTGTCAGACGTGGCGAGGGAGCTGTGTCCTCTCTGATCTGCTCCCTCACACGCCGTTTGCTGATGCCGGGAGCCGCAATATGAAGTTATATTCCGGCTCCCAGAATTAGTAGACAGCCCGTGCGGCGAGAGGGAGCAGATCAGAGACGTCTAACAGGGAGACAGGCACCCATCGCACTGAAGCCCCACTGGACCTCAGGTGCAGGTCCACGCCAGCTCTCCAGGTAGGGAGGCTGGGTGGACATTTTTAAAATGTAAAAAAAAATATGAATAATTTGTGTGTATGTGTGTGTCTGTGAGTGTGTGTCTGAGTGTGTGTGTCTGTGAGTGTGTGTGTGTGTCTATGAGTGTATCTGTGTCTGTGAGTGTGTGTGTGCGTGAGTGTATGTGTGTGTGTCTGTGTGTATGTGTGTGTCTGTAAGTGTGTCTGTCTGCACCTGAGTGTGTGTGTATGTGTGCACCTGTCAGAGTGTGTGCACGCGTTTTTAAATGCATAAGAGTGTAATTTTTTTGGGGGGGTGGAGGGTAGTGGAACTTGGGTGAGTTCCCACACTTTATTCCCCAGGAGTTGACACCTGAATAAAAGGTACTAAAATGCAATACAATGTAGGTGGAATATATATGCAAGAAATTACATTAGACATATCAGACCACATTACTGCCTCTGCTTTATATGATACATTCAATGACATTTTTTGAGATCAATACATCCGCTGTTCTGCACCAACTATTTGGGCCCCTTGCAGGAACCGACTTACAGTGGCCTGGGAACCCCGGGCAAAATTAGCACCTGGGCCCCCAGCAGACCGATATAAATGCTGGTGTAGGTGTACTGTGTATTTGATTGTATGTACATAGAAAGTGAATGTATGTTTCTGTGTGTATATTCACTGTGAGCGCTAGTATAAGTGAATATATGTACAGTGCCTTGCAAAAGTATTCACCCTCCTTGACTTTTTACCTATTTTGTTACATTACAGCCTTAAGTTCAATGTTTTATTAATTTGAATTTTATGTGATGGATCAGAACACAATAGTCTAAGTTGGTGAAGTAAAAGGAGAAAAATAAATACATAAAACTATTTTTTAGTAATAGAAAACAGAAAATTGGCATGTGCGTATGTATTCACCCCCTTTGTTATGAAGCCCAACACCTAAGCAAGAGGCTGCACTAACCAAACACTGCCATGAAGACCAAGGAACTCTCCAAACAAGTAAGGGACAATGTTGTTGAGAAGTACAAGTCAGGGTTAGGTTATAAAAAAAATTAAAAAAAATATCCAAATCTTTGATGATCCCCAGGAGCACCATCAAATCTATCATAACCAAATGGAAAGAACATGGCACAACAGGAAACCTGCCAAGAGACGGCTGCCCACCAAAACTCACAGACCAGGCAAGGAGGGCATTAATCAGAGAGGCACCACAGAGACCTAAGGTAACCCTGGAGGAGCTGCAGAGTTCCACAGCAGAGACTGGAGTATCTATACGTAGGATGACAATAAGCCGTACGCTCCATAGAGTTGGGCTTTATGCAGAGTGGCCAGAAGAAAGCCATTACTTTCAGCATATAACAAAACGGCACGTTTTGAGTTTGTGAAAAGGCATGTGGGAGACTTCCAGAATGTATGGAGGAAGGTGCTCTGGTCTGATGAGACTAAAATTGAACTTTTAGGCCATGAAAGAAACTGCTAGGTCTGGCGCAAACCCAACACATCACATCACCCAAAGAACACCATCCCCACAGTGAAACATGGTGGTGGCAGCATCATGCTGTGGCGGATGTTTTTCAGCAGCCAGGACTGGGAAACCAGTCAGAGTTGAGGGAAAGATGGATGGTGCTAAATACAGGGATATTCTTGAGCAAAACCTGTACCACTCTGTGCGTTATTTGAGGCTAGGACGGAGGTTCACCTTCCAGCAGGACAATGACCCCAAACACACTGCTAAAGCAACACTTGAGTGGTTTAAGGGGAAACATGTAAATGTGTTGGAATGGCCTAGTCAAAGCCCAGACCTTAATCCAAATCTGTGGTCAGACTTAAAGATTGCTGTTCACAAGCGCGAACCATCCAACTTGAAGGAGCTGGACCAGTTTTGCAAGGAGGAATGGGCAAAATAAAAATCCAGTGGTAAGACGTGGCAAGCTCATTGAGATTTATCTAAAGCGACTTGGAGCTGTGATTGCTGCAAAAGGTGGCTCTACAAAGTATTGACTTTAGGGTGCTGAATAGTTATGCACATTGACTTTTTCTGTTATTTTGTCCTATTTGTTGTTTGGTTCACAATAGACATGTGCAATTCGTTTTGTTCTGAATGTCAATTAGGACGAATTTCAGGCAATTCAGACATTTTGATACTTCCGAATGTCCGAATAGCTGAAGTTCCGAATAGCCGAAGTCCCGAAGTGTCGAAGTTCCGAAGCACAGTATTGCCGAAGTACTAATATACCTACCCAGTTGAAGAATGTTAGACTGTATATAAGTTTAAATAAAAAGTATACAAACATTGCCAGGATTCAGCTGTAAGCATTTGCAACACTTACAACAATCAAGTAACACACATTCATATAAAATGTAAGTTACTTAGCCAGTCAATGGAATGACAGAATGAATAAGTAGATAACTCCCTAATTCCCACGGTATTAGGGAGCTATCTAGTAAAAGGCTGAAAGACCTAAATTGGTCTTTCAGCCAAATTTACTAACACTAAGTAAAGATTACTTAGTATTAGTAAATTATGCCCCTACTTGCTATACCGCGAGTAGGGGCATGTCTGGTAAACAGTGAGCAGCCTGTGGACAAACAAAAAAACTTGTGTCCCGCCTCCCGTGCCACGCGAGTGGGGGCTTCTAACCCGAAGGTGGTCCTAATGTCCTCCCCCTGGCCCCCACCCCTGAGCAGCGGGTGGGGGCCCTAAATTACCATAAGGGGGGGACCTATTGACCTTCCCCCTGGTCCCCACCCCTGAGTGGTGGGTGGGAGCCCTAAATACCAATAAGGGGGGACCTATTCTCCTCCCCCCCCCCTTTGGTCCACACCCCTGAGCAGCAGGTGGGTCCCTAAATAATAATGTAACCCCCCAGGTGACTAGGGGTCCCCACACCCTTAGTCACCCCCTCGCAAAAAAATGAATTAACCCCTACCTACCCCCCTCACCCTAAAAATAATGAGGAGGGACCAATAACTAGGTAACTAAAACTTACCATTTGATGTCTTCTTTTTTCTAAAATCTTATTTTTTCAGCCCCAAAAAAGGGCAAATAAAAATCCATAATAACCGTCGCACGTTGAAGAAAAAAAAAACCTGAGTGCAAAAAAAAAGTAATCCATCTTCACCCGTGGAGGGCTCTGCGCAGACTGAGCTCTGCAGGGCGGGGGAAGGCCACAGAGTGCTCTGTGTCATTTTGTGTCATTGTGTGTGGAGTAAAGGGTAATCCACACTAGGGTATAGAGCTGTTTAAAAAGCACTTTTTTGGTAACACACATTCTCCCAAAAGGAGATTTTGTTTCTAGGCTGCTAGAGGGGCTTCCTGGGGCAGCGAGCAGCACTGCCATTCAGTGTCTCCTCCCTCTGCATGCAGACACTGAACTTTCTCATTGAGAGCCATTGATTCAATTCATCTCTATAAGGAGATGCTGATTGGCCAGGGCTGTGTTTGAATCATGCTGTCACTGGCAGGTAAGGCTCTAGCTCCAGGCCCCTCCTACTGTGATAGGCTCACTCTACTGGCTAACATGTCAATATTGTGATTAGCTCCTCCCCCTCATCCTGGTTGGGCTCTGGGTGAACCCTCTGGGGTCATCAGAGAATGTCTTAGCAGCCAATCAGCCAATCAGAGCCCAGATTGTAATGAAGCCATTTATGGTGCTGGAGACTGCATGGAGCAATAACACACAGCTCCCCCATGGTAATGTAGGAAAATAACTATTACGCATTTACACACATCAACTACATGTTTTCCTTAATTCTAAAGCCCCCTGCTGTGATCCACCTCTGTCATTATGCTGATGTTTGATTAGAGCTTCAAAGCAAAGGACCTGCATTCATTGCCATAGTGAGACAATCTCATCATATGCGTTCGTGGGGTACAACACCAAACTCAGTCAGCGGTGGGTGGCAGTCTGAGTTATACTGTAAATTATAAATATATAACAGGAAGGGAGTGTGGGCAACAGACATGTAAAGTGTGTATAGCAGGGGTCCTCAAATTCTGCCGCCCCCCAGATGTTGCTGAACTACAACTCCCATGATTCTCTGGCTATCTATGTAATTCAAAGAATTATGGGAGTTGTAGTTCAGCAACATCTGGGGGGCCGGAGTTTGGTGTATAGTATACAGAGTGGGGAAATGCAGAGTCCCCAGTAATGTTCAGACTGTACTTACGATGAGTTTACAGATCCTTGTGTCTATAGCCTATTTTTAATGTAAACACTGCCTTTTCAGAGAATACACCTGTTTTGTTGTTATTACATTATGTGAAGTTGTTCCTTGTGCCTGCTATTTGTTATGTTTGCGCATGTGTGTATATACATTTTATGCATTTGGCTCTCCCTACCTATTTCAGTGGACAATTTGGCCCTCCAGAACAAACAAGTTTGACATCCCTGATCTAAAAACTTGGGGAATATAATACTGTGTGGAAGCACTGGTGGATCTTGGGGGGTGCACTCTGGTAAGTGTTCCCCCTGAGGCACTGGTGGCTGCAGGCTGATGAGGTTTTTCATAGAGCGGAGGCGCGGTGATGGGATTTATTTGGTGTTTGATGGTGTAACGTAGATTGGGATTCAGTTACATTATAAACTGGTATGGGGTTATTATGGCACACTTAAGTCTAATAAATATCAAAGAGTAATTAAAAAAACAAAAAAAAAAACAAAGAAACAAAACAGTATTAATGTGATTAAAGGACCACTATAGTGCCAGGAAAACATACTCGTTTTCCTGGCACTATAGTGCCCCGAGGGTGCCCCCACCCTCAGGGACCCCCTCCTGCCGGGCTGGATGGAGAGTAAAGGGTTAAAACTTACCTTTATTCCAGCGCCGGGCGGGGAGCTCTCCTCTCCGCCTCCGATCCTCCCTTTCGACTGAATGCGCACGCATGGCAAGAGCTGCGCGTGCATTCAGCCGTTCGCATAGGAAAGCATTTACAATGCTTTCCTATGGACGCTTGCGTGCTCTCACTGTGATTTTCACAGTGAGAATCATGCAAGCGCCACTAGAGGATTTGGAGGCTGGATTAACCCTATTATAAACATAGCAGTTTCTCTGAAACTGCTATGTTTATAAAAAAAAAGGGTTAACCCTAGAGGGACCTGGCACCCAGACCACTTCATTAAGCTGAAGTGGTCTGGGTGCCTAGAGTGGTCCTTTAACTATATACTACCTCTATTTCCAGAAGTATAAGCAGAGGGTGTTTTACCCAAATAGGAGTTAATTTCTAGGCTTATCAGCATATTTGACCATAAAGCCAACAAGAGCTATAAGGCCATTCTTAATAGTTGTTTTTTGCAGGCATGATCATAAATCATGGTAAATGTGTTTACCATGTTTATCAGCTGCATTGTGGCTATTTGAATTTTTTTCATCTCCTGTTGAAATGAACAGAAGCTGCTAACCACTATTCTGGATCCCATGTTAGACAGAAAACGTTACTACCTTGGATGATTTCACAATGTACCAACACTTGAGAGAAATTGCTTTCACTATCTACCATTGAGAGAAATTGTATACTTGGACACTATTGCCCCCATAATAACTTTAATGTGCTGAAATAAAGGAGCACTATAGTCAAAATATAAAAGAAAGAACGACAGGTCCCCAGGCCTTCTTTCTTGCTTTTATATTAATTTTCCCTTAAAAATAAATAAATTTGAGTGCTTATCATAATAAAAACATACCTCCGTTCCAGCGCTGAGATCCTCAGCAGGCTACACCCCATTTTTTTGTCAAAATTACTATTTAGCAGGTCTCAATCAGACTTAGAGAAGCCTCATCGCTTTGAGGTGGGCATGCGCGGGTTTGTGCTGCACCAATCGTGTTCTTTATAGAATGGCATTGAAATTAATTCCGCTCTATGAAAGAAGACTAAGCGCTTTGAAACCCTTTACATACATATGCAATGTGTGTGCGTGGGTGCAATGTGTTTGTGAGGGGTGCAATGTGTGAGGGTTTAATGTGTTTGAGAGGGGTTCACTATGTTTGTGAGGGGTTCAAAGTGTGTGTGAGGAATGCAATGTGTGTGTTTGTATGTGAAGGGTGCAATGGGTGCAATGTGTGTGTGAGGGGTGCAATGTTTAAGTGTGTGTAAGAGGTGCAAGGTGTGTGTGTGTGGGGGGGGGGAAGGGGGGGCCGGATGGGAGCAAAGCCACTCAGCAAAAAACATGAATATATATATATATATATATATATATATATATATATATATATTTTATTTACTTTAAAAAAACACATAATGGTTATATCCTACCTCCCCTCTGACTTATGGCCAGCGAAGGTTGACATTACAAGCCCTAGTGGTCCGGTGGAGTGTGAACTCTAGCCTGCAGCTCTCAGAAGATCTAGTCGGAGCTCTGCCATTGTAACGGCTACAATGCTCCGAGCTTACGAGAGGAAAATCCAGAGCCAGAATGAAGTACCAGATCTTTGATCTCCCCATCGCCCGTCATGGCATACAGCAGCACTGGCACTTGGATATTGTGGCCCTGCATGGACGGGCAGTAGAGGTCCTCTGATCTCTGTCAGCCTCAGCCCACGACCACCGGGCATTTGCTCGATGGCTAGTTGTGGCCTGAATAGATACAGTCAGGTCCATAAATGTTGGGACATCGACACAATTCTAATCTTTTTGGCTCTATACACCAACACAATGGGTTTGAAACAAGATGTGCTTTAACTGCAGACTTTCAGCTTTAATTTGAGGGTATTTACATCCAAATCAGGTGAACGGTGTATCATCCTTGTGATTCTGATATTCTGGTATTTTGACCTTGGCTATTCCTTGTTTTTCCGGTTTCTGGTTTCCCTGACTTGGCTTGTTTAAATGGTATTTGTGTATTTCTGGCTTCCTTGACCTCGGCTTTCCCTTTGACCATTCTCTGTCTCTAACGTATTAGTCCGGCCATTCTAAGGACCGGTTTACGTTCTGTACATTTATTTCCTTTTTATTTTCTATGTATATGTTTACATAGTTTCTGCGTGTTGGACCACACTAGCAGTCGTGACAGGGGGGCTTAAGAGCTGGCCGGCTGGCCACTTTTGAGCCAGCAGGCAGCGGGGGAGCGAGGGAGAATACTTACCTGAGCACTTCCTGCTCAGCTCCCTCCGCGCTGCTTAATGAAGTCGGGAGCCGGAATATGACATCAGACCGGCTCCCGGCATCACTAAGTGCCGCCTACTCAGCCTGTGCGCCCCCTGCCTGCCCGACCAGCAGCCACACTGGACAGGTAAGAAATCGACTCCAGCTCGTGAGTGAGTGTGTATGCGTCTGTAAGTGTGTGTATCTAAGTGAATGAATGTGTCTGTAAGTGTGTATGTGTGTGTGTGTCTGTAAGTGAAGTGAATGTGTGTCTGTAAGTGAATGTGTGTGTGTCTGTAAGTGAAGTGAATGTGTGTCTATAAGTGAAGTGAATGTGTGTCTGTAAGTGAATGTGTGTGTGTCTGTAAGTGTGAATGTGTGTGTGTATGTCTGTAAGTGAATGTGTGTGGGTCAGTGAGTGTGTATGTACCGGTCAGTGAATGCGTGCGTCTGTCCGTGTGCGTACGTCTGTCAGTGTGCGTGCGTCTTTCAGTGTGTGTGCCTCTGTTAGTGAGTGTCCGTCTGTCAGTGTGTGTCCAAGTAATAGTGTGTGTATGTCATTGTTTGTCAGTGTATATGAGAGTGTGTGTCTGTCAATGAGTGTGTGCGTCTGTCAGTGAGTGTACGTCTGTCAGTGAGTGAGTGTCTGTCAAAGTGCGTCATTGACAGGAAGTGGTGGGCAAAATTTAAATTAGGGGTGGGGGTCGTCCTGCTTAGGGCAGCCCAAATCCTAAATACACCACTGGTTAGGAAGTGTCCCTTCAAATAAAATGTATGTAAGTAAAGGGCACATGTATTCATCAAACTATTTTTTTCTTGACATACACACAAGCCACAAAATGCATCCAAACCTGTGTGATGAAATCAGAGGGCATAATCTTAAGGATGCAAAACTTTAACAGACATTAACCCTATATTGGTTTGATTTAGTATTTGTTCACTAAACTACTGCTTGGTGACTATCAGAATACATTTAATCCCATCAGTTAATGTATAATATAAGTTGTTAGCGATTGAGAATTACAACGTAATTATTTTAAAACATGTTTTAACAGCCAAAGTGAGAATTTAAAGTGAATTTCAAACAATTTCAACCTGGAATAGCCTCTAATCCAGAGGTGCTTTCAGTTTGGCTACTTTGTCTTTAAAAGGACACTATAAGCACCCAAAGCATTTCATCTCATTGACGTGGTCTGTGTGCAGTGTCTCTTTTCCAGTTTTAGAGAAACTGCAGTTTACTTTGCAGTGTTAAGACTGCCCCTAGTGGCTGTCTACCAGAAATGCTTCCTGCAGTTTCACAGAGTTTGACTTTGTAAAACAACTCTGGATGTCCTCATGCTTTGCATCCAGCGACATCCATCATCAAGCAAAACCACATAGGAAAGCATTGAATCAATACTTCCCTATGGGGAAGGCCTAATGTGTGTGAAGCACTTGTTGTGCATGCGCGTTAGATCCCATCTATCGGCGGAGGAGGAGCCCAACCCAGCACCAAGCGGCCTTGGTGCTGGAATTACGTAAATGAAAAGGGAAAAGAAAAGGCAGTGTTTACATTGCTGTCTAGTTACACCTCTAGTGAAAGTCACTTAGATGACCATTAGTGGTGCTTCCTGTGTCAGTGCTGCATTGTGTTTGGGTGTATTTGGGCTGTTATATTGTATATATTCATGAGTAGTTTGTGGTACTGTGTGTGATACCTATGAATGTGGTCTCTGTATGAGGGCTGCTTGTTGAATTTTGTTGATATGTCACATTGTGTGTTTGGTGGTATGTGTATGTGTGGGGCTGCTTGTGGCATTGCATGTGAGAGGCTGCTTATGGAGTTGTGTGCATGTATGTGGATTGTTAGTGGTATTGTGTTTGTGTGGACTGTGTGTGGGCTGTTTGTATTAACTGTATGAGGGGAAAAAAGATTTCATATTGCATGTTTTCTGGAAACATAAATATATTAACCCCCTAACCAAAAAATGTTTGTTAAGGACCGCGGAAAACATGCACTTACCTGATTGCTGGCGATTCCCCCGCCAGCGATCGCGATGTGGGGACTTGCCTGGCATCCCAGGCAGTCCCCCTGTGGCTGATCCGGTCCTCTGGGCCCTGTGATAGTAAAAGTTAAATAAAAGTTTATAACGTACATAAAAAGTACTTAGATCATATATATATATATGATCAATGTATGATCATATAATGTAACTAAATCCCCATTTTTTTTGCCTAGATTAGGTGTTTTTAAAAAAAACTTTTACAGACTAATAAAGTCTGTCGACATTGAAGTTGCTGTTTAGTAGATAGGAGAGTGCGCTGGATCTTGTGTATTTATTGTATAATATGGCCCCCAGCAGCACCCCATTTAAGCATGTTTAGGTGAGTGCAACCATCCCCCCATGTTTCCTATATATATTTGGGAGTCTAGCCAACTCCTTGGTTCTGCACCCCTCCCTGTTACAGGTGCCTCATCTCAGGTCCCTATTTAGCCTTGTACTGCAGAGAGCCTCAGATGGAATTTTTTCCCAAGTAAGTGGTTAATCTCATAAGAGCAGACATTAGACTGTGAGAGTAGGACCTGCCAAAGATGGGGTACATTGACGTTGTGGCAGGCTTATGCAATGTATGATCATATAATGTAACTAAATCCCCATTTTTTTGCCTAGATTAGGTGTTTTTAAAAAAAACTTTTACAGACTAATAAAGTCTGTCGACATTGAAGTTGCTGTTTAGTAGATAGGAGAGTGCGCTGGATCTTGTGTATTTATTGTATAATATGGCCCCCAGCAGCACCCCATTTAAGCATGTTTAGGTGAGTGCAACCATCCCCCCATGTTTCCTATATATATATATATATATATATATATGATCTAAGTACTTTTATATACACATACACAATCCATTATTCTAAGTGTATTTTAATATTAATATATATAGAATTATATAAATATTAATATTAAAATACACTTAGAATGATGTATATATATATAGTTATATATAAAATTATATATATAAAATAAAAATAATAAATAAATACATTGAAAAAAAAATAATAAAATGAAATTTAAAAAAAATTATATACCGGTTTAAATTTGTTCTAACTGTATTTTGATATTAATATATATATACATATTTAAATCAAAATACATTTAGAATTAAGTTATAAATACATATATGTATCTCTACATCTCTATCTATCTATATATAGTTAATAGATTGCTAAACACAAATTCACACACCAGTCAAGCCATAAGATTAGCTTTTCCCACAGAAATCTCACTTTAACAGTGCTCTCACTACTACAAGGGATTCTCGATAAGCGTATGCAAATAAGCTCAACAAAGAACCACATTTTTGCCTCATAATTCCGCTTTATACATGGATTCCTTGGAGTATATGTCTGCTGTATACAACCTGAAACACAGCTCAGGAAGAGGAGCAAAGCCAGCGAACCACTCATGGACAGCTGTTTCGTTGTTAATGCAACTCATCAGCATGAGGTTGGTTACTGGCTTGCAATGAAGGGTTGGCGTTACTTGTAAAATACATATCAACAGAGTTGTGGTGGGGAAAAAAGTGTGGATGAAAACCCCTTCCACCTGAAGTAAGTGGATAATTAATACATTGCTAATAGACACATAGAAACATAGAATGTGACGGCAGATAAGAACCATTCGGCCCATCGAGTCTGCCCAATTTTCTAAATACTTTCATTATTCCCTGGCCTTATCTTATAGTTAGGATAGCCTTATGCCCATCCCATGCATGCATAAACTCCTTTACTGTGTTAACCTCTACCACTTTAGCTGGAAGGCTATTCCATGCATCCACTACCCTCTCAGTAAAGTAATACTTCCTGATATTATTTTTACACCTTTGCCCCTCTAATTTAAGACTATGTCATCTTGTTGTGATAGTTTTTCTTCTTTTAAATATAGTCACCTCCTTTACTGTGTTAATTTCCTTTATGTATTTAAATGTTTCTATCATATCCCCCCTGTCTCGTCTTTCCTCAAAGCTATAAATATTAAGTTCCTTTAACCTAAGTTTAAGTTTTATCCTGCAAACCATGAACCAGTTTAGTAGCCCTTCTCTAAACCCTCTCTAAAGTATCAATATCCTTCTGGAGATACGGTCTCCAGTATTGCGTACAGTAGTCCAAGTGAGGTCTCACCAGTGTTCTGTACAATGGAATGAGCACTTCCTTCTTTCTACTGCTAATACCTCTCCCACTACAACCAAGCATTCTGCTAGCATTTCCTAATGCTCTATTACATTGTCTGCCTACATTTAAGTCATCAGAAATAATCACCCATAAATCTCTTTCCTCAGATGTTGAGGTTAGGACTCTATCAAATATTCTGTACTCTGCCCTTGGGTTTTTACGTCCAAGATGCATTATCTTGCACTTATCCACATTAAATGTCAGTACAACCAAAAAAAAAGGTAAAAGCGCACACACACACCAAGGAGGGTTATTTACCTGGAGTATAACAAATAATAGGTATGTCCTCCTTATATGCAGTGAGTAGATTCAATTATAGAATTCCTATACAGAAAATATAAACACAGAGAAGGACATAGTGCAACCTGTATATTATATACAATAAAATAGGAAATTCTGAGATGGACTCACTCACACTTTAATGAGCCGTTTAGAAGTAGGCTCAGGACTTATGGAGCTTTTATGTCACTTAAATGGGACATACACATTTCTTGTACTCATCAGGCAAGTTCCCCTTGGATCTCAATAATCATCTGTTATCAGGTTTGGAGTCACATTAAATGTCAGTTTCCACAACTCTGACCATATTTCTAGTTTACCTAAATCATTTGCCATTTGGCTTATCCCTCCTGGAACATCAATCCTGTTACATATCTTAGTATCATCAGCAAAAAGACATACCTTACCATCAAGACCTTCTGCAATATCACTAATAAAAATATTAAAGAGAATGGGTCCAAGTACAGATCCCTGAGGTACCCCACTGGTGAGAAGCCCATGCTTCGAATATACTCCATTGACTACAACCCTCTGTTGCCTGTCACTCAGCCACTGCCTTACCCATTCTACAATATTGGAGTCCAAACTTAAAGATTGCAGTTTATAATAAGCCTTCTATGTGCAACAGTGTCAAAAGTCTTACTAGAATCTAGGTAAGCAATGTCTACTGTATCAACCTGATCTATTATTTTAGTTACCCAATCAAAAAAATCAATGAGATTAGTTTGGCATGATCTCCCTGAAGTAAACCCATGTTGTCTCTGATCCTTAAATCCATGTGATTTTAGATATTCAACAATCCTATCCTTTAACATGGTTTCCATTACTTTCCCCACTGAAGTAATGCTTACAGGCCTATAGCTGCCCAACTCCTCCCTACTGCCTTTCTTGTGAATGGGCACAACATTCGCTAACTTCCAATCTTCTGGGACTACTCCTGTTATCAATGATTGGTTAAATAAATCTGTTAATTATTAGGTGTATCTAAATCCAATATCCCTCTAATAATGATAAAAAATCTCTATTATAAAGACAGAGAGAGGGATGTCAAAAAATTATTAAAAACTGGAATATTAAGCAATACACAACCCAGGCCTATGGCCCCACAGGGGTCTATATAAATGGCATATACATCAAGTCCCATAGGTACAATAGTGTTCAACTCCCGAATCCAGAAGGTCTCTCTTTGTAATAATAAAATCGCTTGATTACCCCCTCTTCGAGATATGGGAATATGATCAATAGCTGCGCATTTCAGTGTGGATAATGGATGCTTAAATTCCAAGAAATGGCGTGCCACCGGTTTGTCCGTATTCCCGTCCCGGATTGCTGTTCTAATACTGGATCTATGCCCACGGATTTGCTTGCAAAGTGGTGTCTCAGTTTTTCCAACGTAATTTAATCCGCAGGGGCATGACAACTTATAAATTACATGATCAGTTCTACATGTGATCCGATGTCTAATAGAATATTTTTTGCTTGTGTGAGGGTGTTCGAATGATTTGGTGGGGATAAGATGTCGACAAGTAACACACCCCAAGCACCTGACACATCCAGGGTTAAGGAATTCTTTCTGGTCTGACAAATAGCTCTGTTCAGGATCCGTGCGTTCCAATAGGTCTCGCAAATTCCTTTCTCTCTTGTGACATATCAAAGGTTTCTGTTGGAAAATTGTTGGTAAGGATGGATCTTCAGTTAGAATATTCCAATTACCTCCCACTACTGCTGACAGTTGATTACTTGCTGAATTATACTTCATTGAAAAGGTCAATCTCTGTGGTTTTTGTGGACCGTGTGTCTCTGATCTCTCTTTAACAACCAGTCTTGCTCTTTCCAAAGCTGCATCCAGAAACCGGTTGTAACCCCTGACCAGAAATGTATTATACATATCCTCAATTTCCTTATCAGCGCATTTAGAGAAAGAATTGTTCCTGAACACTCTCAAAAATTGAGTAAACGGCAAAGAATTTTTAATATGCACAGGATGCGCATTCGATGCGTGGAGGATGGTATTCCGGTCTGTTGGTTTAAAACAAGTCGGTGCTCCAATTTTTGATTTTGAATGAATATCTCAAGATCCAAATATTGCACTGTTTTTTATGTCAATGTTCACTGTCATCTTGATTGGGCTGGGGAGGTTATTGATGTGTTGCACAAAGTTTCTAGCTTCCTCTACTGTGCCTCTCCACAATATCAAGATGTCATCGATGAAACGTACATATTTAATGATTTTATTTGAAAATGGTATTAGGATATTCTCCTCCTCAAACATATGCATATATGCATTAGCATACATGGGCGCCCTTGCAGCACCCATAGATGTTCCCGACTTCTGCATGTACCAGTTGGTTTCAAACCTAAAATAAGTCTGTTGTAAAGTTAACAGCAGTAATTCCATAAGAAATTCAATGGGAGGTTCTTAGTAATATGTTGAGTTGGATAATATTTGCCTCATAGCTTCAATTCCCTCTTCATGAGGGATAACTGTATAAAGACTTTGCACATCTAAAGTCATGAGTACAAGATTGTCAGGGATTTGTTCAATTTTACCCAATGTTGTAATCAAATCCTGTGTGTCCCTAATACATGTAGGTAAGTTTTCCACCGTTTTTTTGAATAGGAAGTTAAGGTATTTCGCTATAAGTTCCAATACTCCTCCTATTGCGGAGACTATTGGACGTCCAGGAGGTGACTGTAGACTTTTATGAATTTTTGGCAATGTATTCTCGGGTTGCTTTTCTTTAGAAAATTAAACAGGTCTAAATCAATACATCCTGCCAGTAGTCCCATCTCCAATACTTCTTCGATTTTCCTCATCACCTCCAGAGTTGGATCATGTGGTAGAGAACTGTATGTATATCGATCTTCGAGTTGTCTCTTAATTTCCAAACAATAATCTTTGTAGTTAAGGATAACAATACCCCCTCCCTTGTCTGCTGGTCTCAAGACAATTGAGGGATCGTTAGCCAAATCTTTAATTAAGGGGGTGGGGCCAGACATCCAAGATGGCCGGTCGCACATTCCCAGAGCTCCAGCCATGCAGCACATAAGCACGCAATTATTGACCGACCCGCTGATGCTGGCAGCACAAGGTGACCACAGACTAACCCACAAACGAATGAGCAACAGAATGATACCGTTCCGGCACCGAAACAACGAGGAACAACCCAGACCGGCCATGCGGCCTATACATGAGCGAAGCCTGAAGCCCAGGGGAGACGGCCGATCTCCCGGCACGGGACCCGCTCGCAAGTGTGGACCTGACACTGGCCTGCTGCCCCCCCTGGACCGGCGGGGGATATCCCGGTCCTCGCTGTGACGATCACCCCCACACCAAAGCCTGCTCAAGCGACGACGCCTACCGCAAGACAGGGCAGCCCAGGCCCAAACAAGATGGCGGTGCAGCCACAGCCCACGAACAGTCAACCAAGCGCTGCACTAGGGGGAGCAGTTCTGGGCTAAGCTAGCACGTACGCACCGGCTGCCTCGGCCACTAAACCTTGGGAAGAAACCCAGAACACCCACGGCACGACAACCAGCCAGGGCCGAACACCCTAAGCAGCCCGCGACCGGGACAGGTCTACAGAATACAAAGCAGCAACAAGCCATCGCACCCAAGGGGCATGCATCCACTACTGCCCATCGGAGCACCGGCAAGCATGGAGGCCCCGGCAACACCCCCGTGAGGGGGAAGAGCGGGAGGAGCAGACCCCAACAAGCCTGGCATATTGGCACCCGAAGGTGGACCGGTCTACGCGGCTCGCAATACCGAGCACACTCACGAGACTACACACCGCAGCCCGCTCAACAAGACTAGGGACAGGCATGCAGACAAGCTGGGAGGCCAGCTCAAGCGGCTGCTCGCAGCTGGGACTGTAAAGCAGCAACACAAGAGACGACTGATACAAGGAATGCCTCTGAATGCTCCCAGACATATGCTGAAAGCCTGCCAACCTCTGGTATAGGGTGAACCGGGACACTTGCAACAAACATACTGCTGTTATGCCTACTTTCCCTGATTATACCTTAGAGGTTCAATTGTCTCCTGTCTTACTGTCCCCTTTCTCTCCTTACATCCCCATAGAATAGTTACCAC